>NW_024608910.1:15000-37500 GCF_018296145.1 Oncorhynchus tshawytscha
CATGGTGATTTTAACTTCTAATGGCTTGGATCCTGCTAACGGGATCGATATGACAACAGCCAGTGAAAGTGCAGGGGGACAAATTAAAAACAACAGAAATCTCATAATTAAAATTCCTCAAACATAGAAGTATTATACACCATTTTAAAGATGAACTTGTTGTTAATCCCACCCCAGGGTCCGATTTCAAAAAGGCTTTACAGCGAAAGCACAACGTATGATTATGTTAGGTCAGAGCCTAGTCACAGAAAGCATTCAGCCATTTTCCAGCCAAAGGCAGGAGTCACAAAAAGCAGAAATAGAGATAAAATGAATCACTAACCTTTGACGATCTTCATCAGATGACACTCATAGGACTTCATGTTACACAATACATGTATGTTTTGTTTGATAAAGTTCATATTTATCAAAAAAAATCTGAGTTTACATTGGCGCGTTACATTCACTAGTTCCAAAAACAGTGATCCAGTGATTTTGCATAGCCACATCATTTCAACAGAAATACTCATCATAAATGTAGATGATAATACAAGTTATACACATGGAATTATAGATATACTTCTCCTTAATGCAACCGCTGTGTCAGATTTTTAAAAAACTTTACGGAAAAAGCATACCATGCAATAATCTGAGTACGGCGCTCAGACATCAAATCAAGCCATATAGATATCCGCCATGTTGTGGAGTCAACAGAAGTCAGAAATAGCATTATAAATATTCACTTACCTTTGATCTTCATCAGAATGCACTCCCAGGAATCCCAGTTCCACAATAAATGTTTGATTTGTTCGGTAAAGTCTATCATTTATGTCCAAATACCTCCTTTTTGTTCACACGCGTTTAGCCCAGTGATCCAAATGCTCAATGCGCATTGTAATATAAAAAGTTATATTACAGTTCGTAGAAACATGTCAAACGATGTGTAGAATCAATCTTTTAAAACCTATTCAGTCTGTCTACAAACAGGCTCTTAAAGTGCTTGATAGGAAGCCCAATAGCCATCATCACTGTTACATCCTCAGAAAGCATGAGCTCCTGAGTTGGGAAAATCTTGTGCAATACACCGACGCATGTCTTGTATTCAAGATCCTAAATGGCCTGGCTCCCCCTCCACTCAGTACTTTTGTTAAACAGAAAACCCAAACATATGGCAGCAGATCCACAAGGTCTGCCATGAGAGGTGACTGTATAGTTCCCTTAAGGAAAAGCACCTTTAGTAAATTCGCTTTCTCTGTGAGAGCTTCCCATGTCTGGAATACACTGCCATCAAACACACATAACTGCACCACATATCACACTTTCACAAAATGCATGAAGACATGGCTAAAGGTCAATCAGACTTGTGAACATGGTCCCTAGCTGTGTGTTGCCGCTTTCCATGTTGTCTGTTGTCTGTAGCTTGTGAGGTGTGGAAACACTTTGTTGCTTTTATGAATTTTGTCTTGCTGCTTTTTGTTCTATGTTGCTCTGTCTGTATACTATGTCTTGCTTGTCCTTTGTTGCTCTGCGTGTGCTCACTGCTCAATGATTGTCTATATTGTAATTGTTTTTAATAACCTGCCCAGGGACTGCGGTTGAAAATTAGCCAGCTGGCTAAAACCAGCACTTTTACTGAAATGTTGATTAATGTGCACTGTCCCTGTAAAAATAAAATAAACTCAAACTCAATCAGATCCCTGTGAGGTATAGTTACCAGCTCAAGAGTCAACGCACCGGGTCTTCACCAAACTAGATCTCAGGGGCGCTTATAACCTGGAGCGTATCCGAGAAGGAGATGAGTTGAAGACGGTTTTCAGTACCACCTCTGGGCACTATGAGTACCTTGTCATGCCGTACGGGTTGATGAATGCACCATCAGTCTTCCAAGCCTTTGTAGACGAGATTTTCAGGGACCTGCATGGGCAGGGTGTAGTGGTGTATATTGATGACATTTTGATATACTCCGCTACACGCGCCGAGCATGTGTCCCTGGTGCGTAAGGTGCTTAGTCAACTGTTGGAGCATGACCTGTACGTCAAGCCTGAGAAATGCCTGTTCTTTCAACAGTCCGTCTCCTTCCTAGGGAACCGCATTTCCACCTCAGGGGTGGAGATGGAGAGTGACCGCATTGCAGCTGTGCGTAATTGGCCGACTCCCACCACGGTAAAGGAGGTGCAGCGGTTCTTAGGGTTTGCCAACTACTACCGGAGGTTCATCTGAGGTTTTGGTCAGGTAGCGGCTCCCATTACCTCACTGCTGAAGGGGGGTCCGGTACGATTGCAGTGGACAGCTGAGGCGGACAGGGCTTTTAGTCACCTGAGGGCTCTGTTTACCTCGGCTGTACTCCGTTCGTTCCGTCTGCCTTCACGTTCTGGGAACCTGGTCTGTAGGACAGGGTGAAAACAAAGCGGGTGAAAAACATGGTCCACCTCGCCTGGCGAGGGTTCAGTCTCCACCTCGCCTGGCGAGGGTTCAGTCTCCACCTCGCCTGGCGAGGGTTCAGTCTCCACCTCGCCTGGCGAGGGTTCAGTCTCCACCTCGCCTGGCGAGGGTTCAGTCTCCACCTCGCCTGGCGAGGGTTCAGTCTCCACCTCGCCTGGCGAGGGTTCGGTCTCCACCTCGCCTGGCGAGGGTTCGGTCTCCACCTCGCCTGGCGAGGGTTCGGTCTCCACCTCGCCTGGCGAGGGTTCGGTCTCCACCTCGCCTGGCGAGGGTTCAGTCTCCACCTCGCCTGGCGAGGGTTCAGTCTCCACCTCGCCTGGGAGGGTTCGAGGGTCTCCACCTCGCCTGGCGAGGGTTCTCCCACCTCGCCTGGCGAGGGTTCAGTCTCCACCTCGCCTGGCGAGGGTTCAGTCTCCACCTCGCCTGGCGAGGGTTCAGTCTCCACCTCGCCTGGCGAGGGTTCGGTCTCCACCTCGCCTGGCGAGGGTTCGGTCTCCACCTCGCCTGGCGAGGGTTCGGTCTCCACCTCGCCTGGCGAGGGTTCGGTCTCCACCTCGCCTGGCGAGGGTTCGGTCTCCACCTCGCCTGGCGAGGGTTCGGTCTCCACCTCGCCTGGCGAGGGTTCAGTCTCCACCTCGCCTGGCGAGGGTTCAGTCTCCACCTCGCCTGGCGAGGGTTCAGTCTCCACCTCGCCTGGCGAGGGTTCAGTCTCCACCTCGCCTGGCGAGGGTTCAGTCTCCACCTCGCCTGGCGAGGGTTCAGTCTCCACCTCGCCTGGCGAGGGTTCAGTCTCCACCTCGCCTGGCGAGGGTTCAGTCTCCACCTCGCCTGGCGAGGGTTCAGTCTCCACCTCGCCTGGCGAGGGTTCAGTCTCCACCTCGCCTGGCGAGGGTTCTCCAGTCTCCACCTCCACCGCCTGGCGAGGAGGGTCTCCAGGCCTGGCGAGGGTTCAGTCTCCACCTCGCCTGGCGAGGGTTCAGTCTCCACCTCGCCTGGCGAGGGTTCAGTCTCCACCTCGCCTGGCGAGGGTTCAGTCTCCACCTCGCCTGGCGAGGTTCAGTCTCCACCTCGCCTGGCGAGGGTTCAGTCTCCACCTCGCCTGGCGAGGGTTCAGTCTCCACCTCGCCTGGCGAGGTTCAGTCTCCACCTCGCCTGGCGAGGGTTCAGTCTCCACCTCGCCTGGCGAGGGTCTCCACCTCGCCTGGCGAGGGTCCACCTCGCCTGGCGAGGGTTCGGTCTCCACCTTGCCTGGCGAGGGTTCAGTCTCCACCTCGCCTGGCGAGGGTTCAGTCTCCACCTCGCCTGGCGAGGGTTCAGTCTCCACCTCGCCTGGCGAGGGTTCAGTCTCCACCTCGCCTGGCGAGGGTTCAGTCTCCGCGCTGCCCGAATGTACTCCAGATTACGGTGGTCAGTCCAAATGAGGAAAGGGTGTCTAGCCCCCTCAAGGCAATGTCTCCACGCCTTCAGAGCCCCGACAACAGCCAACAGCTCCCGGTCCCCCACATCATAGTTTCACTTCGCTGGGCTGAGCTTCTTCAAAATGAAAGCACAGGGTGGAGCTTTAGTGGCGTACCCGAGCGCGGAGACAGCACCCCAAAGGACGACTATCTAAGGCATGTACAGGGAAGGGAACATCAACAGGAACAATAGGGATCCCTAAACTAAGTGCAAAGGTCAATAAAGTTCCCAGCGCCTTATGCTGGGAAAACCCAGGAAATTCTATATACGACCACGTGTGCAACAGGGAGCTCTGGGTGAGTTGGGTGCCTACTCACCTGGGATGATCCACCAGTGCTCCACCTGCTACCTCGACCCCCTGGGGAACCCCCCCAGCACCGACCAGCAGTGTGCGGCCACAGGTGGTGCAGGGAATGGTCCCCCCTCCGGTCCCCCCTCATAGCAGCACCTCCCAGCTCCACCGGTGTTGGTTCAGAGGTGCTGGGGGATGGTCCCCCCTCCGGTCCCCCCTCATAGCAGCACCTCCCAGCTCCATCGGTGTGGTTCAGAGGTGCTGGGGGATGGAACTGCCGGACCCCGATCCGGACGTCCGCGGGAGACCAACAGGTTATCCAACCGGATGGATTGGTCCACCAGCTGGTCAAGGTTAAGAGTATTGTCCCTGCAGGCTAGCTCCCTACGAACGTCATCCCGTAAACTACACCTGTAGTGATCAGGGCCCGCTCATTCCATCCCGCGCCGCAGGCCAGAGTTCTAAAGTCCAGCGCAAACTCTTGAGCTCATCCCCTGTCTGAGACGATAGTTGTGTTCCCCACCGCTCTCCTCATCCCCTGTCTGAGATGATAGTTGTGTTCCCCACCGCTCTCCTCATCCCCTCATCCCCCTGTTTCCCCTGTCTTAGACGATAGTTGTGTTCCCCGCTCTCCTCATCCCCTGTCTGAGATGATAGTTGTGTTCCCCACCGCTCTCCTCATCCCCTGTCTTAGATGATAGTTGTGTTCCCCACCGCTCTCCTCATCCCTGTCTGTCTTAGATGATAGTTGTGTTCCCCACCGCTCTCCTCATCCCCTGTCTTAGATGATAGTTGTGTTCCCCCACCGCTCTCCTCATCCCCTGTCTTAGATGATAGTTGTGTTCCCCACCGCTCTCCTCATCCCCTGTCTGAGATGATAGTTGTGTTCCCCACCGCTCTCCTCATCCCCTGTTCCCCACCGCTCTCCTCATCCCCTGTCTGAGATGATAGTTGTGTTCCCCACCGCTCTCCTCATCCCCTGTCTTAGATGATAGTTGTGTTCCCCACCGCTCTCCTCATCCCCTGTCTGAGATGATAGTTGTGTTCCCCACCGCTCTCCTCATCCCCTGTCTTAGATGATAGTTGTGTTCCCCACCGCTCTCCTCATCCCCTGTCTTAGATGATAGTTGTGTTCCCCACCGCTCTCCTCATCCCCTGTCTGAGATGATAGTTGTGTTCCCCACCGCTCTCCTCATCCCCTGTCTGAGATGATAGTTGTGTTCCCCACCGCTCTCCTCATCCCCTGTCTTAGATGATAGTTGTGTTCCCCACCGCTCTCCTCATCCCCTGTCTTAGATGATAGTTGTGTTTCCCCACCGCTCTCCTCATCCCCTGTCTTAGATGATAGTTGTGTTCCCCACCGCTCTCCTCATCCCCTGTCTGAGATGATAGTTGTGTTCCCCCACCGCTCTCCTCATCCCCTGTCTTAGATGATAGTTGTGTTCCCCACCGCTCTCCTCATCCCCTGTCTTAGATGATAGTTGTGTTCCCCCACCGCTCTCCTCATCCCCTGTCTGAGATGATAGTTGTGTTCCCCACCGCTCTCCTCATCCCCTGTCTTAGATGATAGTTGTGTTCCCCACCGCTCTCCTCATCCCCTGTCTGAGATGATAGTTGTGTTCCCCACCGCTCTCCTCATCCCCTGTCTGAGATGATAGTTGTGTTTCCCCACCGCTCTCCTCATCCCCTGTTCCCCACCGCTCTCCTCATCCCCTGTCTGAGATGATAGTTGTGTTCCCCACTGCTCTCCTCATCCCCTGTCTTAGATGATAGTTGTGTTCCCCACCGCTCTCCTCATCCCCTGTCTGAGATGATAGTTGTGTTCCCCACCGCTCTCCTCATCCCCTGTCTTAGATGATAGTTGTGTTCCCCCACCGCTCTCCTCATCCCCTGTCTTAGATGATAGTTGTGTTCCCCCACCGCTCTCCTCATCCCCTGTCTTAGATGATAGTTGTGTTCCCCACCGCTCTCCTCATCCCCTGTCTTAGATGATAGTTGTGTTCCCCACCGCTCTCCTCATCCCCTGTCTGAGATGATAGTTGTGTTCCCCACCGCTCTCCTCATCCCCTGTCTTAGATGATAGTTGTGTTCCCCACCGCTCTCCTCATCCCCTGTCTGAGATGATAGTTGTGTTCCCCACCGCTCTCCTCATCCCCTGTCTTAGATGATAGTTGTGTTCCCCACCGCTCTCCTCATCCCCTGTCTTAGATGATAGTTGTGTTCCCCACCGCTCTCCTCATCCCCTGTCTTAGATGATAGTTGTGTTCCCCACTGCTCTCCCTTCAGGTGAATCCTGGTGATTGTCCAACGTCGGGCCTTCCCTTCCCCAGATGCCGTTGGCCCATTCCAGTGCTTTAGCAGTCAGACAAGAGATGAGGGCACCCACTCTCTCGCGTCCCGAAGGGGCCGGCTGAACAGCTGCCAGGTAGAGCTCCAGCTGGAGTAGGAACCCCTGGCACCCGGCAGCCGTTCCGTCATACGGAGCGAGAGCCGAATCCCACTGGATCCCGATGAAGGAGGTGTGGACACCAGTGTAGGTTGTTGTGGGAGCTGGGGTGATGATGATGGGTTAACCGGAAAACGCCCCCCTCTCCCATTGGTCCATGGTTTGCAACACGCAATCCACGGCTGTACCGAGACTCTGCAGGACGCGCTCCTCCACTGGGAGTGGAGGGCTGGTTGCACCTGCTGACTCCAGTCTATGGTGCGGGATTCTGTCAGCGATTAGGTGAATGGAAAAGGCGGAGTCAGGCGCAGGACACAGGTATGAGTAATAATCAGAGAATTATCTCAAAATCAAGCAATGTTCCGACAAGGAAAAACATTAATATCCAGAGCACAAAATAACGAACCCACATGACAATGACAA
This sequence comes from Oncorhynchus tshawytscha, assembly GCF_018296145.1. Classification (NCBI taxonomy): domain Eukaryota; kingdom Metazoa; phylum Chordata; class Actinopteri; order Salmoniformes; family Salmonidae; genus Oncorhynchus; species Oncorhynchus tshawytscha. The sequence goes on from NW_024608910.1 coordinate 22,041, forward strand.
TCACACACAAAACAGAAAGGGAAGCCAGAGGGTTAAATAAGGAACGTTGATTATGGAATGGAAACCAGGTGTGTATAATGAAGACAAAACTAAACGAAAATGAAACATGGATCGGTGGTGACTAGAAAGCCGGTGACGTCGACCGCCGAACGCCGCCCGAACAAGGAGAGGGACCTACTTCGGTGGAAGTCGTGACAAAAAGCTAGCTTTTCAGTGGAGCCAGGCTAAAAGCTAGCTATTCAGTGGCGCCAGGCTAAAAGCTAGCTATTCAGTGGTGCCAGGCTAAAAGCTAGCTATTCAGTGGCGCCAGGCTAAAAGCTAGCTATTCAGTGGAGCCAGGCTAAAAGCTAGCTATTCAGTGGTGCCAGGCTAAAAGCTAGCTATTCAGTGGTGCCAGGCTAAAAGCTAGCTATTCAGTGGAGCCAGGCTAAAAGCTAGCTATTCAGTGGAGCCAGGCTAAAAGCTAGCTATTCAGTGGTGCCAGGCTAAAAGCTAGCTATTCAGTGGTGCCAGGCTAAAAGCTAGCTATTCAGTGGTGCCAGGCTAAAAAAAGCTAGCTATTCAGTGGTGCCAGGCTAAAAGCTAGCTATTCAGTGGTGCCAGGCTAAAAGCTAGCTATTCAGTGGTGCCAGGCTAAAAGCTAGCTATTCAGTGGTGCCAGGCTAAAAGCTAGCTATTCAGTGGTGCCAGGCTAAAAGCTAGCTATTCAGTGGTGCCAGGCTAAAAGCTAGCTATTCAGTGGAGCCAGGCTAAAAGCTAGCTATTCAGTGGTGCCAGGCTAAAAGCTAGCTATTCAGTGGTGCCAGGCTAAAAGCTAGCTATTCAGTGGAGCCAGGCTAAAAGCTAGCTATTCAGTGGTGCCAGGCTAAAAGCTAGCTATTCAGTGGTGCCAGGCTAAAAGCTAGCTATTCAGTGGTGCCAGGCTAAAAGCTAGCTATTCAGTGGTGCCAGGCTAAAAGCTAGCTAATCAGTGGCGCAAGTGTGGCCACTTCAGGCTGAGGAGTACATTTCACACATCCTCCGTGTGCTCCGTGTGTGTCTGTCCATAATCTGGAGGACATAAAGACATCTCTTTCTGTTTTTCTGCTCCCCTGCCAACTCCCCTAAAACACACCCACCCTTTATGTGCCAGTTGACCGATTGGTTCTCGTTGTGTGTGATGGTCTTATCCAGACAGACAGACAGACAGGGGGCCTCGGCACGCCGGACAGACAGATAGACAGACAGACAGGAGGAGAGGGGGAGAGGAGGAGGGGAGGAGAGGGGACAGACAGACAGACAGACAGACAGACAGACAGACAGACAGACAGACAGACAGACAGACAGACAGACAGACAGAGACAGACAGACAGACAGACAGACAGACAGACAGACAGAACCTCTCCTCTATAAAGACAGACAGACAGACAGACAGACAGACAGACAGACAGACAGACAGACAGACAGACAGACAGACAGACAGACAGACAGACAGACAGACAGAACCTCTCCTCTATAAAGACAGACAGACAGACAGACAGACAGACAGACAGACAGACAGACAGAGACAGACAGACAGACAGACAGACAGACAGACAGACAGAGACAGACAGACAGACAGAAGACAGACAGACAGATAGACAGACAGACAGACAGACAGACAGACAGACAGACAGACAGACAGACAGACAGACAGACAGACAGACAGACAGAGACAGACAGACAGACAGACAGACAGACAGAGACAGACAGACAGACAGACAGACAGACAGACAGACAGACAGACAGACAGACAGACAGACAGACAGACAGACAGACAGACAGACAGACAGACAGACAGACAGACAGACAGACAGAGACAGACAGACAGACAGACAGACAGACAGACAGACAGACAGACAGACAGACAGACAGACAGACAGACAGACAGACAGACAGACAGACAGACAGACAGACAGACAGACAGGAGAGGAGGTGAGAGGAGAGAGACAGACAGACAGACAGACAGACAGACAGACAGACAGACAGACAGACAGACAGACAGACAGACAGACAGACAGACAGACAGACAGACAGACAGACAGACAGACAGACAGACAGACAGACAGACAGACAGACAGACAGACAGACAGACAGACAGACAGACAGACAGTATTATGATGGAGCTATCATTACATTCAAAGGAAGTGTCACACTAACCAGAAGACACAGGAACACACCACAGTATCTTATGACTACAGTGGATAGATTCCTTTCTTTTTCTGTCTCATATAAAAGCCAGTTTAATTCTTTAACTGGGAGTGTTAGGGTGTTTGATTCCTCTCCTCCTCCCCCCCTCCTCTCCTCCTCCCCCCTCCTCCCCTCTCCTCCTCCCTCCCCCTCCCCCCTCTCCTCCTCCTCCTCCCTCTCCTCCTCCCTCCACCCCTCTCCTCCCCCCTCCCTCTCCTCCCCCTCTCCCCTCCTCTCCTCCCTCCCCCTCTCCTCCCTCCTCCTCTCCCTCCTCCCTCCTCCCCCCTCTCCTCCCTCCTTCCCCACCTCCTCTCCTCCTCTCTCCCCTCCTCTCCTCCCCTCTTCCCTCCTCCCTCCTCTCCCCTCCTCCTCCCTCTCCCTCTCCTCCTCCCTCTACCCCTCTCCTCCCCTCCCTCCCCCTCCTCCTCCTCTCCTCCTCCCTCCTCCTCTCCTCCCTCCTCCCCCTCTCCTCCCTCCTCCTCTCCTCCCCCTCTCCTCCTCTCCTCCCCCTCTCCCCCTCTCCTCCTCTCCTCCTCTCGCTGCTCGAGTGTCTCTTCTCACCCTATTGAACACTGTGCCTTTGCTGAGCGTCTGTCTGTCATGGTGATGTCTACAGACTGGTGTCTGACAGCAGACACCTGTCCAATACACCCTGCCAATAACAGACTCTCTCTACCTCTCTCTCTCTCTCTCTCTCTCTCTGTCTCTCTGTCTCTTTCTCTCTCTCTCTCTCTGTCTACCTCTCCCTCTCTCTTTTTCTCTCTCTCTGTCTCTCTCTCCTCTCTCTCTCTCTCTCTCTCGCTCTCTCTCTCTCTCTCTCTACCTCTCTCTCTCTCTCTCTCTCTCTCTCTCTCTCTCTCTCTCTCTCTCTCTCTCTCTCTCTCTCTCTCTCTCTCTCTCTCTCTCTCTCTCTCTCTCTGTCTACCTCTCTCTCTCTCTGTCTCTCTCCACCTCTCTCTCTCTCTCTCTCTCAATTCAATTCAATTTCAATTCAAGGGGCTTTATTGGCATGGGAAACATATGTTAACATTGCCAAAGCAAGTGAGGTAGATAATATACAAAAGTGAAATAAACAATAAGAATTAACAGTAAACATTACACATACAGAAGTTTCAAAACAATAAAGACATTACAAATGTCATATTATATATATACAGTGTTGTAACAATGTACAAATGGTTAAAGTACACAAGGGAAAATAAATATGGGTTGTATTTACAATGGTGCTTGTTCTTCACTGGTTGCCCTTTTCTCATGGCAACAGGTCACAAATATCACTGCTGTGATGCACACTGTGGTATTTCACCCATTAGATATGGGAGTTTATCAAAATTGGGTTTGTTTTCAAATTCTTTGTAGATCTGTGTAATCTGAGGGAAATATGTCTCTCTAATGTGGTCATACATTGGGCAGGAGGTTAGGAAGTGCAGCTCAGTTTCCACCTCATTTTGTGGGCAGTGAGCACATAGCCTGTCTTCTCTTGAGAGCCATGTCTGCCTACGGTGGCCTTTCTCAATAGCAAGGCTATGCTCACTGAGTGTCACGACTTCTGCCGAAGTCGATGCCTCTCCTTGTTCGGGGCGGTGCTCGGCCGTCGATGTCACCGCTCTTCTAGCCATCATTGATCCATTTTTCATTTTCCATTGGTTTTGTCTTGTCTTCCTTACACACCTGGTTTCAATCCCATTCATGACCTGTTATGTATTTAACCCATGTGTTTCTCCTCATGTCAGAGATGGTTTGTTGTCCCAGTTTAGGTCAGCTCTATGACTGATTCAAGTATTTTTAGCCAGATCCTAATTGGTATGTTGAATTTTATGTTTCTTTTGAGGGCATAGAATGCCCTTCTTGCCTTGTCTCTCAAGATCGTTCACAGCTTTGTGGAAGGTACATGTGGCGCTGATGTTTAGGCCAAGGTATGTATCGTTTTTTTGTGTGCTCTAGGGCAACAGTGTCTAGATGGAATTTGTATTTGTGGTCCTGGCGACTGGACCTTTTTTGGAACACCATTATTTTGGTCTTACTGAGATTTACTGTCAGGGCCCAGGTCTGACAGAACCTGAGCAGAAGATCTAGGTGCTGCTGTAGGCCCTTCTTGGTTCATGACAGAAGCACCAGATCATCAGCAAACAGTAGACATTTGACTTCAGATTCTAGTAGGGTGAGACCGGGTGCTGCAGACTGTTCTAGTGCACGCGCCAATTCGTTGATATATATGTTGAAGAGGGTGGGGCTTAAGCTGCATGTGTGTGTGTGTGTGTGTGTGTGTGTGTGTGTGTTTTCTCCTCCCTCGTCAATAAACTGTGTGTGTGTGTGTGTGTGTGTGTGTGTGTGTGTGTGTGTGTGTGTGTGTGTGTGTGTGTGTGTGTGTTGAGTTTGCCTTCTATCCTGTTCAGTGAGTGTGATTGGTCACTGAGGGATTCTATCGGCCTCCAAGGGAACATAGAGGAAAACATGACCAAATCAATACCATTTAACTCAAACTAGCCTCTGTGTGTGTTTACCTTAGTGGAGTGTGACTGCGTTTAACGTGTCAGCATGAGGAGAAACAACACACTGCTACATAGCAACACTATATTGATTACACACACACACACACACACACACACACACACACACACACACACACATACACACACACACACACAGTTTATTGACGAGGAGAGGAGAAACAGTGGAGGCACAAGAGAACCAGGAAGTCAATTAGACCAGTGTCTGTGAATGCTCTCCACCTACAACTACAACTACCATCCCGTCAATAGAAGATAACCCATTATCACATCATTTATTATTCAAACATCATTTATTCAAAGCTGACGTGTCATTATCTAACTCTTCCTTTACCAGGCTGGAAGATACTGTAGCAGATGTACATTCAGGCTCAGTTTCTCAGATGGGTTCATCTTAGTCCTGGATTATAAAGCCTCTTCAATAGAGATTCAGATTAATCTCAGATTAAAAACCTGCCTTTTAGTCCAGGACTGGGATTAATCTGTCCTGCTTTTATAGTCCAGGACTAGGATTAATCTGTGTCCAGAAAACCTGCATTTAGTCCAGGACTAGGATTAATCTGTGTCCAGAAAACCTGCCTTTATAGTCTTGGACTAGGATTAATCTGTGTCCAGAAAACCTGCATTTAGTCCAGGACTAGGATTAATCTGTGTCCAGAAAACCTGCCTTTATAGTCCAGGACTGGGATTAATCTGTGTCCAGAAAACCTGCATTTAGTCCAGGACTAGGATTAATCTGTGTCCAGGAAAACCTGCCTTTATAGTCCAGGACTAGGATTAATCTGTGTCCAGAAAACCTGCATTTAGTCCAGGACTAGGATTAATCTGTGTCCAGAAAACCTGCCTTTATAGTCCAGGATTAGGATTAATCTGTGTCCAGAAAAACCTGCCTTTATAGTCCAGGACTAGGATTAATCTGTGTCCAGAAAACCTGCATTTAGTCAAGGACTAGGATTAATCTGTGTCCAGAAAAACCTGCCTTTATAGTCCAGGACTAGGATTAATCTGTGTCCAGAAAACCTGCATTTAGTCCAGGACTAGGATTAATCTGTGTCCAGAAAACCTGCATTTAGTCCAGGACTAGGATTAATCTGTGTCCAGAAAACCTGCATTTAGTCCAGGACTAGGATTAATCTGTGTCCAGAAAACCTGCATTTAGTCCAGGACTAGGATTAATCTGTGTCCAGAAAACCTGCCTTTATAGTCTTGGACTAGGATTAATCTTTGTCCAGGAAAACCTGCATTTATAGTCCAGGACTAGGATTAATCTGTGTCCAGAAAAACCTGCCTTTATAGTCCAGGACTAGGATTAATCTGTGTCCAGAAAACCTACATTTAGTCCAGGACTAGGATTAATCTGTGTCCAGAAAACCTGCCTTTATAGTCCAGGACTAGGATTAATCTGTGTCCAGAAAAACCTGCCTTTATAGTCCGGGACTAGGATTAATCTGTGTCCAGAAAACCCTGCATTTAGTCCAGGACTAGGATTAATCTGTGTCCAGAAAAACCTGCCTTTATAGTCCAGGACTAGGATCAATTTGTGTCCAGAAAAACCTGCCTTTATAGTCCAGGACTAGGATTAATCTGTGTCCAGAAAACCTGCATTTATTCCAGGACTAGGATTAATCTGTGTCCAGAAAACCTGCATTTAGTCCAAGACTAGGATTAATCTGTGTCCAGAAAACCTGCATTTAGTCCAGGACTAGGATTAATCTGTGTCCAGAAAACCTGCCTTTATAGTCTTGGACTAGGATTAATCTGTGTCCAGGAAAACCTGCCTTTATAGTCCAGGACTAGGATTAATCTGTGTCCAGAAAAACCTGCCTTTATAGTCCAGGACTAGGATTAATCTGTGTCCAGAAAACCTGCATTTAGTCCAGGACTAGGATTAATCTGTGTCCAGAAAACCTGCCTTTATAGTCTTGGACTAGGATTAATCTGTGTCCAGAAAACCTGCCTTTATAGTCCAGGACTAGGATTAATCTGTGTCCAGAAAACCTGCCTTTATAGTCCAGGACTAGGATTAATCTGTGTCCAGAAAACCTGCATTTAGTCCAGGACTAGGATTAATCTGTGTCCAGAAAACCTGCCTTTATAGTCTTGGACTAGGATTAATCTGTGTCCAGAAAAACCTGCCTTTATAGTCCAGGACTAGGATTAATCTGTGTCCAGAAAACCTGCCTTTATAGTCCAGGACTAGGATTAATCTGTGTCCAGAAAACCTGCCTTTATAGTCCAGGACTAGGATTAATCTGTGTCCAGAAAACCTGCCTTTATAGTCCAGGACTAGGATTAATCTGTGTCCAGAAAACTGTCCAGGACTAGGATTAATCTTATAGTCCAGGACTAGGATTAATCTGTGTCCAGAAAACCTGCCTTTATAGTCCAGGACTAGGATTAATCTGTGTCCAGAAAACCTGCCTTTATAGTCCAGGACTAGGATTAATCTGTGTCCAGAAAACCTGCATTTAGTCCAGGACTAGGATTAATCTGTGTCCAGAAAACCTGCATTATAGTCCAGGACTAGGATTAATCTGTGTCCAGAAAACCTGCCTTTATAGTCCAGGACTAGGATTAATCTGTGTCCAGAAAACCTGCCATTATAGTCCAGGACTAGGATTAATCTGTGTCCAGAAAACCTGCCTTTATAGTCTTGGACTAGGATTAATCTGTGTCCAGAAAACCTGCATTTAGTCCAGGACTAGGATTAATCTGTGTCCAGAAAACCTGCCTTTATAGTCCAGAACTAGGATTAATCTGTGTCCAGAAAACCTGCCTTTAAAGTCCAGGACTAGGATTAATCTGTGTCCAGAAAACCTGCATTTAGTGCAGGACTAGGATTAATCTGTGTCCAGAAAACCTGCCTTTATAGTCCAGGACTAGAATTAATCTGTGTCCAGAAAACCTGCCTTTATAGTCTTGGACTAGGATTAATCTGTGTCCAGAAAACCTGCATTTAGTCCAGGACTAGGATTAATCTGTGTCCAGAAAACCTGCATTTAGTCCAGGACTAGGATTAATCTGTGTCCAGAAAACCTGCCTTTATAGTCCAGGACTGGGATTAATCTATGTCCAGAAAAACTGCCTTTATAGTCCAGGACTAGGATTAATCTGTGTCCAGAAAACCTGCATTTAGTCCAGGACTAGGATTAATCTGTGTCCAGAAAACCTGCATTTAGTCCAGGACTAGGATTAATCTGTGTCCAGAAAACCTGCCTTTATAGTCCAGGACTAGGATTAATCTGTGTCCAGAAAACCTGCCTTTATAGTCCAGAACTAGGATTAATCTGTGTCCAGAAAACCTGCCTTTATAGTCCAGGACTAGGATTAATCTGTGTCCAGAAAAACCTGCCTTTATAGTCCAGGACTAGGATTAATCTGTGTCCAGAAAACCTACATTTAGTCCAGGACTAGGATTAATCTGTGTCCAGAAAAACCTGCCTTTATAGTCCAGGACTAGGATTAATCTGTGTCCAGAAAACCTGCATTTAGTCCAGGACTAGGATTAATCTGTGTCCAGAAAACCTGCATTTAGTCCAGGACTAGGATTAATCTGTGTCCAGAAAACCTGCATTTAGTCCAGTACTAGGATTAATCTGTGTCCAGAAAACCTGCCTTTATAGTCTTGGACTAGGATTAATCTGTGTCCAGGAAAACCTGCCTTTATAGTCCAGGACTAGGATTAATCTGTGTCCAGAAAAACCTGCCTTTATAGTCCAGGACTAGGATTAATCTGTGTCCAGAAAACCTGCCTTTATAGTCCAGGATTAGGATTAATCTGTGTCCAGAAAACCTGCCTTTATAGTCCAGAACTAGGATTAATCTGTGTCCAGAAAACCTGCCTTTATAGTCCAGGACTAGGATTAATCTGTGTCCAGAAAACCTGCATTTAGTCCAGGACTAGGATTAATCTGTGTCCAGAAAACCTGCCTTTATAGTCCAGGACTGGGATTAATCTATGTCCAGAAAACCTGCCTTTATAGTCCAGGACTAGGATTAATCTGTGTCCAGAAAACCTGCCTTTATAGTCCAGGACTAGGATTAATCTGTGTCCAGAAAACCTGCCTTTATAGTCCAGGACTAGGATTAATCTGTGTCCAGAAAACCTGCATTTAGTCCAGGACTAGGATTAATCTGTGTCCAGAAAACCTGCCTTTATAGTCTTGGACTAGGATTAATCTGTGTCCAGAAAACCTGCATTTAGTCCAGGACTAGGATTAATCTGTGTCCAGAAAACCTGCCTTTATAGTCCAGGACTAGGAATAATCTGTGTCCAGAAAACCTGCCTTTATAGTCCAGGACTAGGATTAATCTGTGTCCAGAAAACCTGCATTTAGTCCAGGACTAGGATTAACCTGTGTCCAGAAAACCTGCATTTAGTCCAGGACTAGGATTAATCTGTGTCCAGAAAAACCTGCCTTTATAGTCCAGGACTAGGATTAATCTGTGTCCAGAAAACCTGCATTTAGTCCAGGACTAGGATTAATCTGTGTCCAGAAAACCTGCATTTAGTCCAGGACTAGGATTAATCTGTGTCCAGAAAACCAGCATTTAGTCCAGGACTAGGATTAATCTGTGTCCAGAAAACCTGCATTTAGTCCAGGACTAGGATTAATCTGTGTCCAGAAAACCAGCATTTAGTCCAGGACTAGGATTAATCTGTGTCTAGAAAACCTGCCTTTATAGTCCAGGACTGGGATTAATCTGTGTCCAGAAAAACCTGCCTTTATAGTCCAGGATTAGGATTAATCTGTGTCCAGAAAACCTGCATTTAGTCCAGGACTAGGATTAATCTGTGTCCAGAAAACCTGCATTTAGTCCAGGACTAGGATTAATCAACCAAGGCATATTTCTGACCTCATGTTATCAGAAACTCATTAAAATCAAATGGGATTCCATGAGTGATCTGTCAATAAAAAGAGCAACACAGACTCTGTCTCATCTCTCTTGATCACAGTCATAATCAACAACAACAACAACAACAACATCATAAATAAACACTTTAATAATGAAATAACTCGGTCCACGTTACAGCTATCACTCTGATTCCATCTGTTACTGATGTCTATAGTTCTCTGTCTCTCGCTTCTCTCTCTCTTTCTGCTTCTCTCTCTCTCCCCCTCTCTCCCCAGTCTCCTATGTGCTCTACTGTGATAATTATTTTCTCTACTGTGATAATTCTATTTTCTACTGTGGTAATAATATTCTCTACTGTGGTAATTCTATTCTCTACTGTGATAATTATTTTCTCTACTGTGATAATTCTATTTTCTACTGTGGTAATAATATTCTCTACTGTGGTAATTCTATTCTCTACTGTGGTAATAATATTCTCTACTGTGGTAATTACATTCTCTACTGTGGTAATTCTATTCTCTACTGTGGTAATTACATTCTCTACTGTGGTAATTCTATTCTCTACTGTGGTAATAATATTCTCTACTGTGGTAATTCTATTCTCTACTGTGGTAATTCTATTCTCTACTGTGGTAATTCTATTTTCTACTGTGGTAATAATATTCTCTACTGTGGTAATAATATTCTCTACTGTGGTAATTCTATTCTCTACTGTGGTAATAATATTCTCTACTGTGGTAATAATATTTTCTACTGTGGTAATTACATTCTCTACTGTGGTAATTATATTTTCTACTGTGGTAATTCTCATCAGTACTGTGGTAATTCTATTTTCTACTGTGGTAATTCTCTCCTCTACTGTGGTAAATCTATTTTCTACTGTGGTAATTCTCTTCTCTACTGTGGTAATTCTCTTCTCTACTGTGGTAATTACTTTCTCTACTGTGGTAATTATATTTTCTACTGTGGTAATCCTCTTCTCTACTGTGGTAATTATATTCTCTACTGTGGTAATCCTCTTCTCTACTGTGGTAATTCTCTTCTCTACTGTGGTAATTCTCTTCTCTACTGTGGTAATTCTCTTCTCTACTGTGGTAATTACTTTCTCTACTGTGGTAATTATATTTTCTACTGTGGTAATCCTCTTCTCTACTGTGGTAATCCTCTTCTCTACTGTGGTAATTATCTTCTCTACTGTGGTAATTCTCTTCTCTACTGTGGTAATTCTCATCAGTACTGAGGTAATTCTCTACTGTGGTAATTCTCTTCTCTACTGTGGTAATTATATTTCTACTGTGGTAATTCTCATCAGTACTGTGGTAATTCTATTTTCTACTGTGGTAATTACTTTCACTACTGTGGTAATTATATTTTCTACTGTGGTAATCCTCTTCTCTACTGTGGTAATTCTCATCAGTACTGAGGTAATTCTCTACTGTGGTAATTCTCTTCTCTACTGTGGTAATTCTCATCAGTACTGAGGTAATTCTCTACTGTGGTAATTCTCTTCTCTACTGTGGTAATTCTCATCAGTACTGTGGTAATTCTCTACAGTGGTAATTATATTCTCTACTGTGGTAATTCTCATCTGTACTGTGGTAATTCTCTACTGTGGTAATTCTCATTAGTACTGTGGTAATTCTCTACTGTGGTAATTCTCATCTGTACTGTGGTAATTCTCTACTGTGGTAATTCTCATCTGTACTGTGGTAATTCTCTACTGTGGTAATTCTCATCTGTACTGTGGTAATTCTCTACTGTGGTAATTATATTCTCTACTGTGGTAATTCTCTACTGTGGTAATTCTCATCTGTACTGTGGTAATTCTCTACAGTGGTAATTATATTCTCTACTGTGGTAATTCTCATCTGTACTGTGGTAATTCTCTACTGTGGTAATTCTCATCTGTACTGTGGTAATTCTCTACTGTGGTAATTCTCTACTGTGGTAATTCTCATCTGTACTGTGGTAATTCTCTACTGTGGTAATTCTCATCAGTACTGTGGTAATTCTCTACAGTGGTAATTATATTCTCTACTGTGGTAATTCTCATCTGTACTGTGGTAATTCTCTACTGTGGTAATTCTCTACTGTGGTAATTCTCTACTGTGGTAATTATATTCTCTATTATGTGATCCTCGGTTTGTATCCTGTCAAGGAAGACTGGACTTCATGATACCAACAGGACCTCATGATACCAACAGGACCTCATGATACCAACAGGACCTCATGATACCAACAGGACCTCATGATACCAACAGGACCTCATGATACCAACAGGACCTCATGATACCAACAGGACCTCATGATACCAACAGGACCTCATGATACCAACAGGACCTCATGATACCAACAGGACCTCATGATACCAACAGGACCTCATGATACCAACAGGACCTCATGATACCAACAGGACCTCATGATACCAACAGGACCTCATGATACCAACAGGACCTCATGATACCAACAGGACCTCATGATACCAACAGGACCTCATGATACCAACAGGACCTCATGATACCAACAGGACCTCATGCTACCAACAGGACCTCATGCTACCAACAGGACATGATACTCATGCTACCAACAGGACCTCATGCTACCAACAGGACCTCATGCTACCAACAGGACTCATGCTACCAACAGGACCTCATGCTACCAACAGGACCTCATGCTACCAACAGGACCTCATGCTACCAACAGGACCTCATGATACCAACAGGACCTCATGATACCAACAGGACCTCATGATACCAACAGGACCTCATGAAACCAACAGGACCTCATGATACCAACAGGACCTCATGATACCAACAGGACCTCATGATACCAACAGGACCTCATGATACCAACAGGACCTCATGAAACCAACAGGACCTCATGCTACCAACAGGACCTCATGCTACCAACAGGACTTCATGCTACCAACAGGACCTCATGCTACCAACAGGACCTCATGCTACCAACAGGACCTCATGATACCAACAGGACCTCATGCTACCAACAGGACCTCATGCTACCAACAGGACTTCATGCTACCAACAGGACCTCATGCTACCAACAGGACTTCATGCTACCAACAGGACTTCATGCTACCAACAGGACTTCATGCTACCAACAGGACCTCATGCTACCAACAGGACATTCATACCAACAGGACTTCATGCTACCAACAGGACTTCATGCTACCAACAGGACTTCATGCTACCAACAGGACCTCATGCTACCAACAGGACTTCATGCTACCAACAGGACCTCATGATACCATGCCTGTCAAGGAAGACTGGCTAAACAGGACCTCATGATACCAACAGGACCTCATGCTACCAACAGGACCTCACAGGACTTCTACCAACAGGACTTCATGCTACCAACAGGACCTCATACCAACAGGATGCTACCAACAGGACCTCATGATACCAACAGGACCTCATGATACCAACAGGACCTCATGCTACCAACAGGACCTCATGATACCAACAGGACCTCATGATACCAACAGGACCTCATGATACCAACAGGACCTCATGATACCAACAGGACCTCGTGAAACCAACAGGACCTCATGATACCAACAGGACTTCATGCTACCAACAGGACTTCATGCTACCAACAGGACCTCATGCTACCAACAGGACTTCATGCTACCAACAGGACCTCATGATACCAACAGGACCTCATGCTACCAACAGGACCTCATGATACCAACAGGACCTCATGCTACCAACAGGACCTCATGCTACCAACAGGACTTCATGCTACCAACAGGACCTCATGCTACCAACAGGACCTCATGATACCAACAGGACCTCATGATACCAACAGGACCTCATGATACCAACAGGACCTCATGATACCAACAGGACCTCATGATACCAACAGGACCTCATGATACCAACAGGACCTCATGATACCAACAGGACCTCGTGAAACCAACAGGACCTCATGATACCAACAGGACTTCATGCTACCAACAGGACTTCATGCTACCAACAGGACCTCATGCTACCAACAGGACTTCATGCTACCAACAGGACTTCATGCTACCAACAGGACTTCATGCTACCAACAGGACCTCATGCTACCAACAGGACTTCATGCTACCAACAGGACCTCATGCTACCAACAGGACCTCATGCTACCAACAGGACTTCATGCTACCAACAGGACCTCATGCTACCAACAGGACTTCATGCTACCAACAGGACTTCATGCTACCAACAGGACCTCATGCTACCAACATGACCTCATGATACCAACAGGACCTCATGATACCAACATGACCTCATGCTACCAACAGGACCTCATGCAATCAACAGGACCTCATGCTACCAACAGGACCTCATGCAATCAACAGGACCTCATGCTACCAACAGGACCTCATGCAACCAACAGGACATCATGCTACCAACAGCACCTCATGCTACCAACAGGACCATGCTACCAACAGGACCTCATGCTACCAACAGGATGTCGGAGGGGTGGTAGGGTTAGAGGAGGGGTGGTAGGGTTAGGGGAGGGGTGGTAGGGTTAGAGGAGGGCTGGTAAGGTTAGAGGAGGGGTGGTAGGGTTAGGGGAGGGGTGGTAGGGTTAGAGGAGGGGTGGTAGGGTTAGAGGAGGGGTGGTAGGGTTAGAGGAGGGGTGGTAGGGTTAGAGGAGGGGTGGTAGGGTGGTAGGGTTGGTAGGGTTAGGGGGGGGGTGGTAGGGTTAGGGAGGGTGGTAGGGGTGGTAGGGTTAGGGTTAGGGGTGGTAGGGTTAGAGGAGGGGTGGTAGGGTTAGAGGAGGGGTGGTAGGGTTAGGAGGAGGGGTGGTAGGGTTAGAGGAGGGGTGGTAGGGTTAGAGGAGGGGTGGTAGGGTTAGGAGGGGTGGTAGGGTTAGGAGGGGTGGTAGGGTTAGGGGGGAGGGGTGGTAGGGTTAGAGGAGGGGTGGTAGGGTTAGGTTAGGGGGTGGAGGGGGGTGGTAGGGTTAGGGGAGGGGGGTAGGGTAGAGGAGGGGTGGTAGGGTTAGGGGTGGTAGGGTTAGGGAGGGGTGGTAGGGTTAGGGGTGGTAGGGTTAAGGGTGGTAGGAGAGGGTAGGAGAGAGAGAAGAAGAAGGAGAGAGGGCAGGAAGAGAAGAGGAGGGAGAAAAAGAGTGAGTGTGTGTGTTTGTTTGTAGGGGTGTATCTAGTAGTCTGCCACTGTATTCCCAAAGCTTCCTGTGTTAAATGGATGTGAACCCTTTTCCTAGATACTGGGACACACACACACACACACACACACACACACACACACACACACACACACACACACACACACACACACACACACACACACACACACACACACACACACACACACACACACACACACACACACAACTGGGAACGTGTCTTGATACATACTGGAGAAAAAATCAGCCCACTGAGACACACAGGTGAGATCAACACTCCTCTGTCTCACTCTTTTTCTCCCTCCTCTTCTCTTCCTGCCCTCTCTCCTTCCTCTCTCTCTCTCTCCTCTCCTCTCTCCTCTCCCTCTCCTCCTCCCTCTCTCTCTCTCCTGCCCTCTCTCCTTCTTCTTCTCTCTCTCTCCTACCCTCTCTCCTTCCCTCCTCCCTCTCTCTCTCTCTCCTCCCTCTCCTCCTTCTCTCTCTCTCTCCTACCCTCCTACCCTCTCTCCTTCCCTCTCTCCTTCCCTCTCTCTCTCTCTCCTGCCCTCTCCTTCTTCTTCTCTCTCTCTCTCCTACCCTCTCTCCTACCCCTCACCTTCCCTCCCTCTCTCTCTCTCTCCTTCCCCCCTCTCTCTCCTACCATCTCCTACCATCTCCTACCCTCTCTCCTTCCCTCTCTCTCTCTCTCTCTCTTGCCCCCTCTCCTTCTTATTCTCTCTCTCTCTCCTACCATCTCC
>NW_024608910.1:42500-47500 GCF_018296145.1 Oncorhynchus tshawytscha
GAGGGGAGGAGAGGAGAGGGAGAGGAGGAGGAGAGGGGAGAGGAGAGGAGAGGAGAGGAGAGGAGAGGAGAGGTGGAGAGGAGAGGAGAGGAGAGGAGAGGAGAGGAGAGGAGAGGAGTAGAGATCAATAGAGCTTCCTCTGTCAACTCTGTTTATTAAAGAACTAACTGCTTTCAGCTTTCAGTATCTACCTCCTCCCTCCCCCTCTCACTCTCTCTCCTCCCTCCCCCTCGCCCTACCCCTCCCTCCCCCTCTCTCTCCCCCTCCCCCCTCGCCCTACCTCCTCCCTCCCCCTCGCCCTACTCCCCCTCCCCCCCTCTCTCTCCCCCTCCCCCTCGCCCTAACCCCTCCCTCCCCCTCTCACTCTTTCCCTCTGTCTCTCCTGTGTCTTTATCTCTCTCCCCTCCCCCCCCTCGCCCTAACCCCTCCCTCCCCCCCTCTCACTCTTTCCCTCTGTCTCTCCTGTGTCTTTATCTCTCTCTCCCCCTCCTCCCCTAACCCCTCCCTCTCCCTCTCACTCTTTCCCTCTGTCTCTCCGGTGTCTTTATCTCTCCCCCTCTGTCTCTCCGGTGTCTTTATCCCCCCCTCCCCCTCACCCTAACCCCTCCCTCCCCTCTCACTCTTCCCCTCTGTCTCTCCTGTGTCTTTATCTCTCCCCCCCCCCCCTCCCCTAACCCCTCCCTCCCCCTCTCACTCTTTCCCTCTGTCTCTCCTGTGTCTTTATCTCTCCCCCTCCCCCTCCCCTAACCCCTCCCTCCCCTCTCACTCTTTCCCTCTGTCTCTCCTGTGTCTTTATCTCTCCCCCCTCCCCCTCACCCTAACCCCTCCCTCTCCCTCTCACTCTTTCCCTCTGTCTCTCCTGTGTCTTTATCTCTCCCCCTCTGTCTCTCCTGTGTCTTTATCTCTCCCCCTCTGTCTCTCCTGTGTCTTTATCTCTCCCCCTCTGTCTCTCCCCCCCCTCTGTCTCTTTATCTCTCTATATATATATATCTTTATCTCTCCCTCTGTCTCTTTCTCTCTCCCCCTCCCTCTCCCTCTCACTCTTTCCCTCTGTCTCTCCTGTGTCTTTATCTCTCTCCCCCTCCCCCCCTCGCCCTAACCCCTCCCCCCCCTCTCTCTCTCCCTCTCTCTCCTGTCTCTTTATTGCTATCCCCTCCCCCTCCCTCTCCCTCTCCCCTCCCCCCCTCTGTCTCTTTATCTCTCTGTATATATATATCTTTATCTCTCCCTCTGTCTCTTTCTCTCTCTTTCTCCCTCCCTACCTCCTCTGTGTGTGTGTGTGTGTGTGTGTGTGTGTGTGTGTGTGTGTGTGTGTGTGTGTGTGTGTGTGTGTGTGTGTGTGTGTGTGTGAGACACTTGTCAGTAGATATGTCAGTATAGTTATCAGTGTTGTATGTAGTCTAGTATATAGTCTGTATCTGTCTGATTCTGTTGTGCGTCTGTCTAATGTGTCCCCCATCACCCCCACACACGGAGTTCCCTCACCCTCTGAATTTACACAAACAAGCGCACACACACACACACACACACACACACACACACACACACACACACACACACACACACACACACACACACACACACACACACACACACACACACACACACACACACACACACACACACACACACACACACACACACACACCCCTCCCACTCAATTTACACCCCGAACCCAGCCAAGTCACCTCTGAAGACGTCAAATTTACACCCGTCTGGCTGTGTGTGTGTATATGTGTGTGTGTGTGTGTGTGTGGACCAGAAGTCCCTACAAAAATAATAAACAAACAAAGATTTGATTTTGTTAGTCCCCACAGGAGCAATGTTAGGAGCTAGGGTTAGGAGCTAGGGTTAGGTTTAGGATTAGGAGCTAGGGTTAGGTTTAGGATTAGGTGGTCATTTTGTTAGTCCCCACAGGAGCAATGTTAGGAGCTAGGGTTAGGAGCTAGGGTTAGGTTTAGGATTAGGAGCTAGGGTTAGGTTTAGGATTAGGTGGTCATTTTGTTAGTCCCCACAGGAGCAATGTTAGGAGCTAGGGTTAGGAGCTAGGGTTAGGTTTAGGATTAGGAGCTAGGGTTAGGTTTAGGATTAGGTGGTCATTTTGTTAGTCCCCACAGGAGCAATGTTAGGAGCTAGGGTTAGGAGCTAGGGTTAGGAGCTAGGGTTAGGTTTAGGATTAGGAGCTAGGGTTAGGTTTAGGATTAGGATTATGAGCTAGGGTTAGGTTTAGCATTAGGTGGTCATTTTGTTAGTCCCCACAGGAGCAATGTTAGGAGCTAGGGTTAGGTATAGGATTAGGAGCTAGGTTTAGGTTTAGGATTAGGAGCTAGGGTTAGGTATAGGATTAGGAGCTAGGTTTAGGTTTAGGATTAGGAGCTAGGGTTAGGTATAGGATTAGGAGCTAGGTTTAGGATTAGGAGCTAGGTTTAGGTTTAGGATTAGGAGCTAGGTTTAGGTTTAGGATTAGGAGCTAGGGTTAGGTTTAGGATTAGGAGCTAGGTTTAGGTTTAGGGTTAGGAGATAGGGTTAGGTTTAGGGTTAGGAGCTAGGGTTAGGTTTAGGGTTAGGAGTTAGGTTTAGGGTTAGGTCATTTTGTTAGTCCCCACAAGATCAAATGCTATTTCTAGGAGATTGGGGTTCAGGTTAGAATTAGATTTAGGATTAGGAGCTAGAGTTAGGTTTAGGGTTAGGAGCAATGTTAGGAGCTAGGGTTAGGAGCAATGTTAGTTTTAGGGTTAGGTTTAGGGTTAGGAGCTAGGGTTAGGGTTAGATTTAGGGTTAGGAGCTAAGGTTAGGTTTAGGATTAGGGTTAGGAGCTAGGATTAGGTTTAGGTTTAGGGATAGGAGCTAGGATTAGTTTAAGGATTAGGAGCTAGGGTTAGTTTAAGGATTAGGAGCTTGGGTTAGGAGCTAGGATTTGGAGTGTCATGACGTGGCCCTCTTTGGGTATAGCGAGCACCATCCCCCTCTTTCTCTCAACACCTCTCTCTTCAAATCAAATCAAATCAAATCAAATTTATTTATATAGCCCTTCGTACATCAGCTGATATCTCAAAGTGCTGTACAGAAACCCAGCCTAAAACCCCAAACAGCAAGCAATGCAGGTGTAGAAGCACGGTGGCTAGGAAAAACTCCCTAGAAAGGCCAAAACCTAGGAAGAAACCTAGAGAGGAACCAGGCTATGTGGGGTGGCCAGTCCTCTTCTGGCTGTGCTGGGTGGAGATTATAACAGAACATGGCCAAGATGTTCAAATGTTCATAAATGACCAGCATGGTCGAATAATAATAAGGCAGAACAGTTGAAACTGGAGCAGCAGCACAGTCAGGTGGAAGTTGAAACTGAGCAGCAGCATGGCCAGGTGGACTGGGGACAGCAAGGAGTCATCATGTCAGGTAGTCCTGGGGCATGGTCCTAGGGCTCAGGTCAGTTGAAACTGGAACAGCAGCATGGCCAGGTGGACTGGGGACAGCAAGGAGTCATCATGTCAGGTAGTCCTGGAGCTCAGGTCCTAGGGCTCAGGTCCTCCGAGAGAGAGAAAGAAAGAGAGAAGGAGAGAATTAGAGAACGCACACTTAGATTCACACAGGACACCGAATAGGACAGGAGAAGTACTCCAGATATAACAAACTGACCCCAGCCCCCGACACATAAACTACTGCAGCATAAATACTGGAGGCTGAGACAGGAGGGGTCAGGAGACACTGTGGCCCCATCCGAGGTCACCCCCGGACAGGGCCAAACAGGAAGGATATAACCCCACCCACTTTGCCAAAGCACAGCCCCCACACCACTAGAGGGATATCTTCAACCACCAACTTACCATCCTGAGACAAGGCTGAGTATAGCCCACAAAGATCTCCGCCACGGCACAACCCAAGGAGGGGGGCGCCAACCCAGACAGGATGACCACAACAGTGAATCAACCCACTCAGGTGACGCACCCTCCAGGGACGGCATGAGAGAGCCCCAGTAAGCCAGTGACCCAGCCCCTGTAATAGGGTTAGAGGCAGAGAATCCCAGTGGAAAGAGGGGAACCGGCCAGGCAGAGACAGCAAGGGCGGTTCGTTGCTCCAGAGCCTTTCCGTTCACCTTCCCACTCCTGGGCCAGACTACACTCAATCATATGACCCACTGAAGAGATGAGTCTTCAGTAAAGAGTTAAAGGTTGAGACCGAGTTTGCGTCTCTGACATGGGTAGGCAGACCGTTCCATAAAAATGGAGCTCTATAGGAGAAAGCCCTGCCTCCAGCTGTTTGCTTAGAAATTCTAGGGACAATTAGGAGGCCTGCGTCTTGTGACCGTAGCGTACGTGTAGGTATGTACGGCAGGACCAAATCAGAGAGATAGGTAGGAGCAAGCCCATGTAATGCTTTGTAGGTTAGCAGTAAAACCTTGAAATCAGCCCTTGCTTTGACAGGAAGCCAGTGTAGAGAGGCTAGCACTGGAGTAATATGATCAAATTTTTTGGTTCTAGTCAGGATTCTAGCAGCCGTATTTAGCACTAACTGAAGTTTATTTAGTGCTTTATCCGGGTAGCCGGAAAATAGAGCATTGCAGTAGTCTAACCTAGAAGTGACAAAAGCATGGATTAATTTTTCTGCATCATTTTTGGACAGAAAGTTTCTGATTTTTGCAATGTTACGTAGATGGAAAAAAGATGTCCTTGAAATGGTCCTGATATGTTCTTCAAAAGAGAGATCAGGGTCCAGAGTAACGCCGAGGTCCTTCACAGTTTTATTTGAGACGACTGTACAACCATTAAGATTAATTGTCAGATTCAACAGAAGATCTCTTTGTTTCTTGGGACCTAGAACAAGCATCTCTGTTTTGTCCGAGTTTAATAGTAGAAAGTTTGCAGCCATCCACTTCCTTATGTCTGAAACACATGCTTCTAGCGAGGGCAATTTTGGGGCTTCACCATGTTTCATTGAAATGTACAGCTGTGTGTCATCCGCATAGCAGTGAAAGTTTACATTATGTTTTCGAATAACATCCCCAA
>NW_024608910.1:55000-60000 GCF_018296145.1 Oncorhynchus tshawytscha
AGTGGGGGGTAGGAGGTAGGGCAGTGTGGGGTAGGAGGAAGGGCAGTGGAGGGTAGGAGGTAGGGCAGTGGGGGTAGGAGGTAGGGCAGTGTGGGGTAGGAGGAAGGGCAGTGGAGGGTAGGAGGTAGGGCAGTGGGGGTAGTAGGACAGTGGGGAGTAGTGCAGCGGGGGGGTAGGGCAGTGGGGAGTAGGACAGTGGGGAGTAGGGCAGTGGGGGTAGGGCAGTGGGAGGTAGGGCAGTGGGAGGTAGGGCAGTGGGAGGTAGGGCAGTGGGAGGTAGGGCAGTGGGAGGTAGGGCAGTGGGGGTAGGGCAGTGGGAGGTAGGGCAGTGGGAGGTAGGGCAGTAGGAGGTAGGGCAGTGGGAGGTAGGGCAGTGGGGGGTAGGGCAGTGGGAGGTAGGGCAGTGGGAGGTAGGGCAGTAGGAGGTAGGGCAGTAGGAGGTAGGGCAGTGGGGGTAGGGCAGTGGGAGGTAGGGGCAGTAGGAGGTAGGGCAGTGGGAGGTAGGGCAGTGGGGGGTAGGGCAGTAGGAGGTAGGGCAGTGGGAGGTAGGGCAGTGGGAGGTAGGGCAGTGGGGGTAGGGCAGTGGGAGGTAGGGCAGTGGGAGGTAGGGCAGTGGGGGGGGTAGGGCAGTGGGAGGTAGGGCAGTGGGAGGTAGGGCAGTGGGGGGTAGGAGGTAGGGCAGTGTGGGGTAGGAGGTAGGGCAGTGGGGGTAGGGCAGTGGGAGGTAGGGCAGTGGGAGGTAGGGCAGTGGGGGTAGGAGGTAGGGCAGTGTGGGGTAGGAGGAAGGGCAGTGGAGGGTAGGAGGTAGGGCAGTGGGGGTAGGAGGTAGGGCAGTGTGGGGTAGGAGGAAGGGCAGTGGAGGGTAGGAGGTAGGGCAGTGGGGGGGGTAGGACAGTGGGGAGTAGTGCAGCAGGGGGGGTAGGGCAGTGGGGAGTAGGACAGTGGGGAGTAGGGCAGTGGGGGTAGGGCAGTGGGGAGTAGGGCAGTGGGGAGTAGGGCAGTGGGGGTAGGGCAGTGGGGGTAGGGCAGTGGGGAGTAGGGCAGTGGGGAGTAGGGCAGTGGGGAGTAGGGCAGTGGGGGTAGGGCAGCAGGGGGGTAGGGCAGTGGGGGGTAGGGCAGTGGTCGGTTGGGTAACAGATCATTTTAGGTAGCCTGTAGCCACAGTGTATCCTGACCCCTCCTGTCTCAGCCTCCAGTATTTATGCTGCAGTAGTTAATGTGTCGGGGGGCTAGGGTCAGTTTGTTATATCTGGAGTAACTCTCCTGTCCTATTCGGTGTCCTGTGTGAATCTAAGTGTGCGTTCTCTAATTCTCTCACTCTCTCTCTTTCTCTCTCGGAGGACCTGAGCCCTAGGACCATGCCCCAGGACTACCTGACATGATGAGTCCTTGCTGTCCCCAGTCCACCTGGCCGTGCTGCTGCTCCAGTTTCAACTGTTCTGCCTTATTATTATTCGACCATGCTGGTCATTTATGAACATTTGAACATCTTGGCCATTATCTGTTATAATCTCCACCCGGCACAGCCAGAAGAGGACTGGCCACCCCACATATGCTCTCTCTAATTCTCTCTTTCCACGACTCCATTTTGTTGATCCCTGCCTACAGACAGAAACTAAAACAAGAAGCTCCCACGCTGAGGTCTGTCCAACGCTGGTCCGACCAAGCTGACTCCACACTCCAAGACTGCTTCCATCACGTGGACTGGGAGATGTTTCGTATTGCGTCAGACAACAACATTGACGAATACGCTGATACGGTGTGCGAGTTCATTAGAACGTGCGTTGAAGATGTCGTTCCCATAGCAACGATTAAAACATTCCCTAACCAGAAACCGTGGATTGATGGCAGCATTCGTGTGGAACTGAAGGCACGAACCACTGCTTTTAATCAGGGCAAGGTGTCTGGTAACATGACTGAATACAAACAGTGCAGCTATTCCCTCCGCAAGGCTATCAAACAAGCTAAGCGCCAGTACAGAGACAAAGTAGAATCTCAATTCAACGGCTCAGACACAAGAGGCATGTGGCAGGGTCTACAGTCAATCACGGACTACAGGAAGAAACCCAGCCCAGTCACGGACCAGGATGTCTTGCTCCCAGGCAGACTAAATAACTTTTTGCCCGCTTTGAGGACAATACAGTGCCACTGACACGGCCTGCAACGGAAACATGCGGTCTCTCCTTCACTGCAGCCGAAGTGAGTAAGACATTTAAACGTGTTAACCCTCGCAAGGCTGCAGGCCCAGACGGCATCCCCAGCCGCGCCCTCAGAGCATGCGCAGACCAGCTGGCCGGTGTGTTTACGGACATATTCAATCAATCCCTATACCAGTCTGCTGTTCCCACATGCTTCAAGAGGGCCACCATTGTTCCTGTTCCCAAGAAAGCTAAGGTAACTGAGCTAAACGACTACCGCCCCGTAGCACTCACATCCGTCATCATGAAGTGCTTTGAGAGACTAGTCAAGGACCACATCACCTCCACCCTACCTGACACCCTTGACCCACTCCAATTTGCTTACCGCCCAAATAGGTCCACAGACGATGCAATCTCAACCACACTGCACACTGCCCTAACCCATCTGGACAAGAGGAATACCTATGTGAGAATGCTGTTCATCGACTACAGCTCGGCATTCAACACCATAGTACCCTCCAAGCTCGTCATCAAGCTCGAGACCCTGGGTCTCGACCCCGCCCTGTGCAACTGGGTACTGGACTTCCTGACGGGCCGCCCCCAGGTGGTGAGGGTAGGCAACAACATCTCCTCCCCGCTGATCCTCAACACTGGGGCCCCACAAGGGTGCGTTCTGAGCCCTCTCCTGTACTCCCTGTTCACCCACGACTGCGTGGCCATGCACGCCTCCAACTCAATCATCAAGTTTGCGGACGACACAACAGTGGTAGGCTTGATTACCAACAACGACGAGACGGCCTACAGGGAGGAGGTGAGGGCCCTCGGAGTGTGGTGTCAGGAAAATAACCTCACACTCAACGACAACAAAACTAAGGAGATGATTGTGGACTTCAGGAAACAGCAGAGGGAACACCCCCCCATCCACATCGATGGAACAGTAGTGGAGAGGGTAGCAAGTTTTAAGTTCCTCGGCATACACATCACAGACAAACTGAATTGGTCCACTCACACAGACAGCATCGTGAGGAAGGCGCAGCAGCGCCTCTTCAACCTCAGGAGGCTGAAGAAATTCGGCTTGTCACCAAAAGCACTCACAAACTTCTACAGATGCACAATCGAGAGCATCCTGGCGGGCTGTATCACCGCCTGGTATGGCAACTGCACCGCCCTCAACCGTAAGGCTCTCCAGAGGGTAGTGAGGTCTGCACAACGCATCACCGGGGGCAAACTACCTGCCCTCCAGGACATCTACACCACCCGATGCTACAGGAAGGCCATAAAGATCATCAAGGACATCAACCACCCGAGCCACTGCCTGTTCACCCCGCTGTCATCCAGAAGGCGAGGTCAGTACAGGTGCATCAAAGCTGGGACCGAGAGACTGAAAAACAGCTTCTATCTCAAGGCCATCAGACTGTTAAACAGCCACCACTAACATTGAGTGGCTACTGCCAACACACTGTCAATGACACTGACTCTACTCCAGCCACTTTAATCATGGGAATTGACGGGAAATGATGTAAATATATCACTAGCCACTTTAAACAATGCTACCTTATATAATGTTACTTACCCTACATTGTTCATCTCATATGCATACGTTGATACTGTACTCTATATCATCGACTGCATCCTTATGTAATACATGTATCACTAGCCACTTTAACTATGCCACTTGGTTTACATACTTATCTCATATGTATATACTGTACTCGATATCATCTACTGTATCTTGCCTATGCTGCTCTGTACCATCACTCATTCATATATCCTTATGTACATATTCTTTATCCCCTTACACTGTGTATAAGACAGTAGTTTTTTTGGAATTGTTAGTTAGATTACTTGTTCGTTATTACTGCATTGTCGGAACTAGAAGCACAAGCATTTCGCTACACTCGCATTAACATCTGCTAACCATGTGTATGTGACAAATAAAATTTGATTTGATTTGATTTGATTTGATTTCTTTCTCTCTCTCGGAGGACCTGAGCCCTAGGACCATGCCCCAGGACTACCTGACATGATGACTCCTTGCTGTCCCCAGTCCACCTGACCGTGCTGCTGCTCCAGTTTCAACTGTTCTGCCTTGTTATTATACGACCATGCTGGTCATTTATGAACATTTGAACATCTTGGCCATGTTCTGTTATAATCTCCACCCGGCACAGCCAGAAGAGGACTGGCCACCCCACATAGCCTGGATCCTCTCTAGGTTTCTTCCTAGGTTTTGGCCTTTCTAGGGAGTTTTTCCTAGCCACCGTGCTTCTACACCTGCATTGCTTGCTGTTTGGGGTTTTAGGCTGGGTTTCTGTACAGCACTCTGAGATATCAGCTGATGTACGAAGGGCTATATAAATAAATTTGATTTGATTTGATTTTGATTTGTATGATCACACTGTTTATCAATAACAACATTAAACAATAATCAATAACAACATTAAACGATAATCAATAACAACACAATCAGATGATCAATAACAACACAATCAGATGATCAATAACAACATTAAACGATAATCAATAACAACACAATCAGATGATCAATAACAACACAATCAGATGATCACTAACAACATTAAACGACTATCAATAACAACATTAAACTATAATCAATAACAACATTAAACGATAATCAATAACAACATTAAACGATAATCAATAACAACATTAAACGATAATCAATAACAACACAATCAGATAATCAATAACAACATTAAACGATAATCAATAACAACACAATCAGATAATCAATAACAACATTTAAACAATAATCAATAACAACACAATCAGATAATCAATAACAACATTAAACGATAATCAATAACAACACAATCAGATAATCAATAACAACATTTAAAC
>NW_024608910.1:70000-85000 GCF_018296145.1 Oncorhynchus tshawytscha
TCAATTCTCAATTCAATTCAATTCATTCAATTCATTTTGATTGGCATGACATAACAATGTACACATTGCCAAAGCTTATTTTGGATATTTACAATATAAAAATAAATAGAAATGAGAATCAAAATTGTCAACAGGACAACAGTAACAACAATAACCAAGGGTCAAAATAACCAACACATTGAACAATAACAATAAGCATACAGTAGAGGACATGTGCAGGTTGATTGGTCTGTCAGACACTGTCCCTCATCTTATGGCAGGCAGCAATGTAGTGCGCTGCCAACCCACAGCTCTCTGCGTCCTCCCCCAACAGGACGGGTAGCCTATCCTCATCAGAGAGGTCCTTGAAACCTTGAATAAGGGTTTCAAATTTGGGAAAATAACAAATATTTAGCCATATTTTTTACATTTTGTCAGGAAATGCAGCTCTGTCTCAGGTGCTGCTGTTTTGGTGCGTGGTTGCAATTTGGCCTTTATCCTACATTGAGCCAGGTTCTGGTCCTGAGTCTACCCTTCTAAATAGAACAGGCTGTGAACTCCCTGAGCCTGTACCTTTGTCATAGTTTTTCTAAGGTTTTGATCAGTAAACATGGTCAAAATTTAGCCCCAGGACCAGCTCCATTTAGGGCCAGATAGCAGTGCATTTCACTTTGTGTTTGTGAGGTTTGTGTTTCCTAATAAGCAATATAGTTTTGTTTTAGAACCGTGTTGTGAATTTGGTTTATCCAGGATTGAGCTGGATGTTCTGGACTGAGGCTTCAGTGTGTTAGTAGAACAGGTTTGTGAACTCAGCCCCAGGACCAGCTGGATGAGGGGACTGAGGCTTCAGTGTGTTAGTAGAACAGGTTTGTGAACTCAGTCCCAGGACCAGCTGGATGAGGGGACTCTTTTCTTTGCTCAGCTCTTGGCATTGCAGGGCTTGGTAGTGATATGAGAGGGGGTCACTGTATTTTAGATGTTTCACAAACATCATTTCTATTTGTTTAGTTTTTATTATTAGTGGATATTGGCCCTATTCTGCCCTGCGTGCATTGTTTGTAGTTTTCCTCTGGACATGTAGGAGAATCTTACAGAACTCTGCATGCAGGGTTTCAATGGGGTGTTTATCCCATTTGGTGAAATCTTGTTTACAAGTGGACCACACACCTCATTGTCATTAAGTGCAATTGGTTCAATGGTTCAATGACATATTCAATTAGTTTTAGACACATTTTAATAGGTATTTAAATTTGAATGATCTTTTTAATGGCGTAGAATGCCCTGCGTGCTTTCTCTCTCAGTTCATTCACTGCCTCATTTAGGTGTCCAGTTGAGCTTATTTTTAAACCTACGTAATTGTAGTGTGTGCAGTACTCTATATATTTAAACCTACGTAATTGTAGTGTGTGCAGTACTCTATATATTTAAACCTACGTAATTGTAGTGTGTGCAGTACTCTATATGTATGTACTCTATATATTTAAACCTAAGTAATTGTAGTGTGTGCAGGACTCTATTTATATTTTGTACCAATCAGAGAACTTTGGTCTAATTCCCTGAGATCTGGATCTTATATTTAAAATCATTATTTTAGTATTTTATGGGGTTTAAACTCAGCCAGGGCCCAGGTCTGGCAGTAATTGTAGTGTGTGCAGTGCTCCATATTTAGGCTCTCAGTAGGCCATGTGTAGTGTGGGGACTTTATTTTGTACCAGGGAAGGTTTGGTCTACTTCCCTGCAGATCCAGGCTCTGCTGAAAGGCCATTTTGTATTGTGGGGTTTACTGCCAGGGCCCAGGTCTGGCAGTACTGCTCTAGCAGGTCCAGGCTCTGCTGTAGGCCATGTGCTGTAGGTGAGAGCAGGTATAGGTCATCTGTGAAGAGTAGGCATTTAACTTCTGATTTGTGGAGACTAACACCAGGGGCTGAGGATTCTTCTAGAATATTGGCCAATTTGTTGATGTAAATATTGAAGAGTGCAGGGCTCAGATTTACAACCCTGACGAAGGCCCCGCCCCTGACGAAGGCCCCACCCCTGACGAAGGCCCCACCCCTGGCGAAGGCCCCACCCTGACGAAGGCCCCGCCCCTGACGAAGGCCCCACCCCTGACGAAGGCCCCGCCCCTGGCGAAGGCCCCGCCCCTGGTTAAAGAATTCTGTTCTTTTCTTGCCAATTTTAATACTGCACGTATTGCCAGTATACATTGATTTAATTATGTCCTATGTTTTACCCCCTACACCACTTTCAATAACTTTGTAGAACAGTCCTGTTTGCCAAATATAATCAAATGCTTTTTGGAAGTCGATAAAGCAAGTGTATATTTTGGTAATATTTTGGTGGACACGTTTATCTATCAGGGTGTAAATATGATCAGTCGTGCGATGTTTTGGTATAAATTCAATTGGGCTTTTACTCAAGACATTGTGCTTATTAAGGAAGTTTAGAACTCTTACATTTATAATACTACAGAAAACCTTCCCAGGTTACTGTTCACACAAATGCCTCTGTAATTGTTAGGGTCAAATTTGTCTCCGTTTTTAAAGATTGGGGTTATGAGTCCTTGATTCCAGATGTCAGGGAAATAACCTACACTCAGGATCAAATTAAACAGTTTTAATATGGCCAATTGAAATTTTGCACTAGTGAGTTCAAGCATCTCATTTAGGATGCCATCAGGTCGGCAGGCTTTTTACATTTCAGAGCCTGAAGTTTCTTATAGAGCTCCTGGTCAGTAATAGTTTAGTTTCTTATAGAGCTCCTGGTCAGTAATAGTTTAGTTTCTTATAGAGCTCCTGGTCAGTAATAGTTTAGTTTCTTATAGAGCTCCTGGTCAGTAATAGTTTAGTTTCTTATAGAGCTCCTGGTCAGTAATAGTTTAGTTTCTTATAGAGCTCCTGGTCAGTAATAGTTTAGTTTCTTATAGAGCTCCTGGTCAGTAATAGTTTAGTTTCTTATAGAGCTCCTGGTCAGTAATAGTTTAGTTTCTTATAGAGCTCCTGGTCAGTAATAGTTTAGTTTCTTATAGAGCTCCTGGTCAGTAATAGTTTAGTTTCTTATAGAGCTCCTGGTCAGTAATAGTTTAGTTTCTTATAGAGCTCCTGGTCAGTAATAGTTTAGTTTCTTATAGAGCTCCTGGTCAGTAATAGTTTAGTTTCTTATAGAGCTCCTGGTCAGTAATAGTTTAGTTTCTTATAGAGCTCCTGGTCAGTAATAGTTTAGTTTCAAAGATTAGTTTATAGAGCTCCTGGTCAGTAATAGTTTAGTTTCTTATAGAGCTCCTGGTCAGTAATAGTTTAGTTTCTTATAGAGCTCCTGGTCAGTAATAGTTTAGTTTCTTATAGAGCTCCTGGTCAGTAATAGTTTAGTTTCTTATAGAGCTCCTGGTCAGTAATAGTTTAGTTTCTTATAGAGCTCCTGGTCAGTAATAGTTTAGTTTCTTATAGAGCTCCTGGTCAGTAATAGTTTAGTTTCTTATAGAGCTCCTGGTCAGTAATAGTTTAGTTTCTTATAGAGCTCCTGGTCAGTAATAGTTTAGTTTCTTATAGAGCTCCTGGTCAGTAATAGTTTAGTTTCTATAGAGCTCCTGGTCAGTAATAGTTTAGTTTCTTATAGAGCTCCTGGTCAGTAATAGTTTAGTTTCTTATAGAGCTCCTGGTCAGTAATAGTTTAGTTTCTTATAGAGCTCCTGGTCAGTAATAGTTTAGTTTCTTATAGAGCTCCTGGTCAGTAATAGTTTAGTTTCTTATAGAGCTCCTGGTCAGTAATAGTTTAGTTTCTTATAGAGCTCCTGGTCAGTAATAGTTTAGTTTCTTATAGAGCTCCTGGTCAGTAATAGTTTAGTTTCTTATAGAGCTCCTGGTCAGTAATAGTTTAGTTTCTTATAGAGCTCCTGGTCAGTAATAGTTTAGCTCCTGGTGTAGAGTTTTCTTTTAGAGCTCCTGGTCAGTAATAGTTTAGTTTCTTATAGAGCTCCTGGTCAGTAATAGTTTAGTTTCTTATAGAGCTCCTGGTCAGTAATAGTTTAGTTTCTTATAGAGCTCCTGGTCAGTAATAGTTTAGTCTCTTATAGAGCTCCTGGTCAGTAATAGTTTAGTTTCTTATAGAGCTCCTGGTCAGTAATAGTTTAGTTTAGTCTCTTATAGAGCTCCTGGTCAGTAATAGTTTAGTTTCTTATAGAGCTCCTGGTCAGTAATAGTTTAGTTTCTGGTTTATAGTTTAGCTCTCCTGGTCAGTAATAGTTTAGTTTCTTATAGAGCTCCTGGTCAGTAATAGTTTAGTTTCTTATAGAGCTCCTGGTCAGTAATAGTTTAGTTTCTTATAGAGAGTTTATCCTGGTCAGTAATAGTTTAGTTTCTTATAGAGCTCCTGGTCAGTAATAGTTTAGTTTCTTATAGAGCTCCTGGTCAGTAATAGTTTAGTTTCTTATAGAGCTCCTGGTCAGTAATAGTTTAGTTTCTTATAGAGCTCCTGGTCAGTAAAGTTTAGTTTCTTATAGAGCTCCTGGTCAGTAATAGTTTAGTTTCTTATAGAGCTCCTGGTCAGTAATAGTTTAGTTTCTTATAGAGCTCCTGGTCAGTAATAGTTTAGTTTCTTATAGAGCTCCTGGTCAGTAATAGTTTAGTTTCTTATAGAGCCTAATTCCTCTTGTTTAGATGGTTTTTGTTTTTTCCAATTTTGCCAGAAGTTGTTTGTGTTCATGGACTCATCAATTAGTGTTTAGCTGCTTGCTGTTGTACTGGGCTTTATGGTTCAGAGTTTTATAGTCTCACAGTAATGAAGGCTTAATTCACCATTATTTGGGTCTCTGTGCTTTTTGGTTCTGAGTGTAGAGTTTATAGAGTTTTATAGTCTCACAGTAATGAGCCACCATTAGAGTTTATAGATGGTTCTGTTTAGAGTTTATAGAGTTTTCTCACAGTAATGAAGGCGTAAGCCACCATTATTTGGGTCTCTGTGCTTTTGGTTCTGAGTGTAGAGTTTATAGAGTTTTAAAGTCTCACAGTAATGAAGGCGTAAGCCACCATTATTTGGGTCTCTGTGCTTTATGGTTCTGAGTGTAGAGTTTATAGAGTTTTAAAGTCTCACAGTAATGAAGGCGTAAGCCACCATTATTTGGGTCTCTGTGCTGTTTGGTTCTGAGTGTAGAGTTTATAGAGTTTTAAAGTCTCACAGTAATGAAGGCGTAAGCCACCATTATTTGGGTCTCTGTGCTTTATGGTTCTGAGTGTAGAGTTTATAGAGTTTTAAAGTCTCACAGTAATGAAGGCGTAAGCCACCATTATTTGGGTCTCTGTGCTTTATGGTTCTGAGTGTAGAGTTTATAGAGTTTTAAAGTCTCACAGTAATGAAGGTGTAAGCCACCATTATTTGGGTCTCTGTGCTTTATGGTTCTGAGTGTAGAGTTTATAGAGTTTTAAAGTCTCACAGTAATGAAGGCGTAAGCCACCATTATTTGGGTCTCTGTGCTTTTGGTTCTGAGTGTTTATGAGTTTATAGAGTTTTAAAGTCTCACAGTAATGAAGGCGTAAGCCACCATTATTTGGGTCTCTGTGCTTTTGGTTCTGAGTGTAGAGTTTATAGAGTTTTATAGTCTCACAGTAATGAAGGCGTAAGCCACCATTATTTGGGTCTCTGTGCTGTTTGGTTCTGAGTGTAGAGTTTATAGAGTTTTACAGTCTCACAGTAATGAAGGCGTAAGCCACCATTATTTGGGTCTCTGTGCTTTATGGTTCTGAGTGTAGAGTTTATAGAGTTTTATAGTCTCACAGTAATGAAGGCGTAAGCCACCATTATTTGGGTCTCTGTGCTTTATGGTTCTGAGTGTAGAGTTTATAGAGTTTTATAGTCTCACAGTAATGAAGGTGTAAGCCACCATTATTTGGGTCTCTGTGCTTTATGGTTCTGAGTGTAGAGTTTATAGAGTTTTAAAGTCTCACAGTAATGAAGGCGTAAGCCACCATTATTTGGGTCTCTGTGCTTTATGGTTCTGAGTGTAGAGTTTATAGAGTTTTATAGTCTCACAGTAATGAAGGCGTAAGCCACCATTATTTGGGTCTCTGTGCTGTTTGGTTCTGAGTGTAGAGTTTATAGAGTTTTATAGTCTCACAGTAATGAAGGCGTAAGCCACCATTATTTGGGTCTCTTTATGGTTGGAGGTGTATCTGAGAGTGTTTTGACTGTGAATGTCTGGTGTTGTACAGCTGACTGGACTGTCAATGTCTGGTGTTGTACAGCTGACTGGACTGTCAATGTCTGGTGTTGTACAGCTGACTGGACTGTGAATGTCTGGTGTTGTACAGCTGACTGGACTGTGAATGTCTGGTGTTGTACAGCTGACTGGACTGTGAATGTCTGGTGTTGTACAGCTGACTGGGCTGTGAATGTCTGGTGTTGTACAGCTGACTGGGATGTGATGTTGTACAGCTGACTGGACTGTGAATGTCTGGTGTTGTACAGCTGACTGGACTGTGAATGTCTGGTGTTGTACAGCTGACTGGGCTGTGAATGTCTGGTGTTGTACAGCTGACTGGACTGTGAATGTCTGGTTGTTTCCATGTCTGTTCTTTTGAGGAACAACGTAATTTGGCTGTGACCAGACAGAGGTGTTAGTGGCTTGACAGTGAATGAGCTGAGAGAGAAGAGGTCAATGTCTGTGATCATATAGTCGACTGTACTGTGGCAAAGAGGTGATCAATAGGTGAATCTCCCCAAAGAGTCCCCCACTGTAACCTACCATTGACAAAGTACAGACCCAGGCTTCTACAGAGCTGCATCAGATCCCTTCTGTTGTTGTTGACGGTGCTGTCACTGTTGTTCCTATGGGGAGATTAAGACAGTTAGAGACACTATGGCCTGTAATAAAGCTGTCCCCTCGTGTGGTCTGTCACTGTTGTTCCTATGGGGAGATTAAGACAGAGACACTATGGCCTGTAATAAAGCTGTCCCCTCGTGTGGTCTGTCACTGTTGTTCCTATGGGGAGATTAAGACAGTTAGAGACACTATGGCCTGTAATAAAGCTGTCCCCTCGTGTGGTCTGTCACTGTTGTTCCTATGGGGAGATTAAGACAGTTAGAGACACTATGGCCTGTAATAAAGCTGTCCCCTCGTGTGGTCTGTCACTGTTGTTCCTATGGTCAAGAGATTAAGACAGAGACACTATGGCCTGTAATAAAGCTGTCCCCTCGTGTGGTCTGTCTGTCACTGTTGTTCCTATAAAGCTGGAGATGTCACTGTTGATGGGGAGTTAAGACAGAGACACTATGGCCTGTAATAAAGCTGTCCCCTCGTGTGGTCTGTCACTGTTGTTCCTATGGGGAGATTAAGACAGAGAGACACTATGGCCTGTAATAAAGCTGTCCCCTCGTGTGGTCTGTCACTGTTGTTCCTATGGGGAGATTAAGACAGAGACACTATGGCCTGTAATAAAGCTGTCCCCTCGTGTGGTCTGTCACTGTTGTTCCTATGAGGAGATTAAGACAGAGACACTATGGCCTGTAATAAAGCTGTCCCCTCGTGTGGTCTGTCACTGTTGTTCCTATGGGGAGATTAAGACAGAGACACTATGGCCTGTAATAAAGCTGTCCCCTCGTGTGGTCTGTCACTGTTGTTCCTATGGGGAGATGAAGACAGTTAGAGACACTATGGCCTGTAATAAAGTTGTCCCCTCGTGTGGTCTGTCACTGTTGTTCCTATGGGGAGATTAAGACAGAGACACTATGGCCTGTAATAAAGCTGTCCCCCGTGTGGTCTGTCACTGTTGTTGGTCTGTCACTGTTGTTCCTATGGTCTGGAGATGAAGACAGTTAGAGACACTATGGCCTGTAATAAAGCTGTCCCCTCGTGTGGTCTGTCACTGTTGTTCCTATGGGGAGATTAAGACAGAGACACTATGGCCTGTAATAAAGCTGTCCCCTCGTGTGGTCTGTCACTGTTGTTCCTATGGGGGAGATTAAGACAGAGACACTATGGCCTGTAATAAAGCTGTCCCCTCGTGTGGTCTGTCACTGTTGTTCCTATGGGGAGATTAAGACAGAGACACTATGGCCTGTAATAAAGCTGTCCCCTCGTGTGGTCTGTCACTGTTGTTCCTATGGGGAGATTAAGACAGAGACACTATGGCCTGTAATAAAGCTGTCCCCTCGTGTGGTCTGTCACTGTTGTTCCTATGGGGAGATTAAGACAGAGACACTATGGCCTGTAATAAAGCTGTCCCCTCGTGTGGTCTGTCACTGTTGTTCCTATGGGGAGATGAAGACAGTTAGAGACACTATGGCCTGTAATAAAGCTATGGGGGAGATTAGAGACACTATGGCCTGTAATAAAGCTGTCCCCTCGTGTGGTCTGTCACTGTTGTTCCTATGGGGAGATTAAGACAGTTAGAGACACTATGGCCTGTAATAAAGCTGTCCCCTCGTGTGGTCTGTCACTGTTGTTCCTATGGGGAGATTAAGAGCTGTCCCCTCGTGTGGTCTGTCAGTGGGGAGATGAAGAGACACTATGGCCTGTAATAAAGTTGTCCCCTCGTGTGGTCTGTCACTGTTGTTCCTATGGGGAGATTAAGACAGTTAGAGACACTATGGCCTGTAATAAAGTTGTCCCCTCGTGTGGTCTGTCACTGTTGTTCCTATGGGGGAGATTAAGACAGTTAGAGACACTATGGCCTGTAATAAAGCTGTCCCCTCGTGTGCTCGTTAGATCAAGTAGTGTTCCTGTGAGCGCATTTGTGTCCCCACAGATGAGGACATTTCCCTGGGCCTCTCTCTCTCTATCTATCTCATTCTCTCTCTCTCTCTCTCTCTCTCTCTCTCTCTCTCTCTCTCTCTCTCTCTCTCTCTTTCTATCTATCTCACTCTCTCTCCTGTTTTCCCCTCTCTCTCTCTCTCTCCTGTTCCCCTCTCTCTATCTCTCTCTCTTTCTCACTCTCTCTCCTGTTTTCCCCTCTCTCTCTCTCTCTCTCTCTCTCTCTCACTCTCACTCTCCTGTTCCCCCTCTATC
The DNA here is from genome assembly GCF_018296145.1 of Oncorhynchus tshawytscha. Taxonomy (NCBI): domain Eukaryota; kingdom Metazoa; phylum Chordata; class Actinopteri; order Salmoniformes; family Salmonidae; genus Oncorhynchus; species Oncorhynchus tshawytscha. The sequence goes on from NW_024608910.1 coordinate 78,975, forward strand.
TCACTCTCTCTTTCTCGCTTTCTCACTCTCTCCTGTTTCCCCCTCCTCTCTCTCTTTCTCTCTATCACACTCTCTCCTGTTTTCCTCTCCCTCTCTCTCTCTCTCTCTCTCTCACTCTCACACTCTGTCCTGTTTTCCTCTCCCTCTCTCTCTCTCTCTCTCTCTCTCACTCTCTCCTGTTCCCCCTCTCTCTATATCTCACTCTCTCCTGTTTCCCCCTCTATCTCTCTCTCTCTATCTCTCTCTCTATCGCTCTCTCTCTCTCTCTCTCTCTCTATCGCTCTCTCTCTCTCTCTCTCTCTCTCTCTCTCTCTCTCTATCTCACACTCTCTCCTGTTTCCCCACTCTCTCTCTCAGTACAGAAACTATACAGTAGTTACAGATAGTTCAGGCCTTCACAGGTAGATTTGCCTCTCTAACTATAGCCTCCAACACACTGACTAGACAGATGTAACCAGAACACTACATCGACATGGATCACAATAATATCTCTATTAGCATCTCTATTAGCATCTCTATTAGGATCTCTATTAGCATCTCTATTAGCATCTCTATCAGGATCTCTGTTAGCATCTCTATTAGGATCTCTATTAGCATCTCTATTAGCATCTCTGTTAGGCTCTCTATTAGGATCTCTATTAGCATCTCTATTAGGATCTCTATTAGGATCTCTATTAGCATCTCTATTAGGATCTCTATTAGCACCTCTATTAGCATCTCTATTAGGATCTCTATTAGCATCTCTATTAGCATCTCTATTAGGATCTCTATTAGGATCTCTATTAGCATCTCTATTAGGATCTCTATTAGGATCTCTATTAGCATCTCTATTAGCATCTCTATTGGGATCCCTATTAGCATCTCTATTAGGATCTCTATTAGCATCTCTATTAGCATCTCTATCAGGATCTCTGTTACGATCTCTATTAGCATCTCTATTAGCATCTCTATTAGGATCTCTATTAGCATCTCTATTAGCATCTCTATTAGCATCTTTATTAGCATCTCTATTAGCATCTCTATTAGGATCTCTATTAGCATCTCTATTAGCATCTCTATTAGGATCTCTATTAGCGTCTCTATTAGCATCTCTATTAGGATCTCTATTAGCATCTCTATTAGCATCTCTATTAGCATCTCTATTAGCATCTCTATATGTATACCTGAAGTCTTTCATCAGTGTTTAAAGTTATTTCCATCCCCAGAAGTATCTTATCTGAACAGGATTCGAAGGTTTGGTGGTGGAGAGTGTTTTAGAGAGGCTAGGGGGTACCGGAGTAGAGAGACGTTCAGTTACTATGGCAACACAGGAGCTTATAGACACAGGTCAGGTATTACTAGTCGATGATGAACATCCAATTCTCATCCTTACACTAATTGTTCTATTTCATTCTATGGGTACAAGACTCAGAGAGACCGAGACGGGGTCGTCTGGGCTGGGGATTGGAGTGGAGGGTGGATGGCGTTTTCTGTGACATTTTGGGGGCAGAAGGGGATGTTTTGGGGTGTGTCTGGTACAGGGAGCTGGTAGAATTAGTGGTGGGGGTATCTGGGACAGAGAGAGTCAGTAGTTGTAAGTAGAAGGGGAGGTTTTGGGGTGTGTCTGGTACAGGGAGCTGGTAGAATTAGTGGTGGGGGTATCTGGGACAGAGAGAGTTAGTAGTTTTAAGTAGAAGGGGTTTGGAGTTTAGGGATGGAGGGGTGTGAAAACTAGAGAGGTTATGTTCAGGTCATCTCTGATGTTTTGGGGACAGAGGGGTGTCTTGGGGGTGCAGAGGGGTTTCTGAGATGAAAAAGGTGAGAAGGACTGAGACAGAGTTTTCCCATGATCCCTGCTGACCTGGGGTGGGGAGAGGGGGTGGAGGGGGTGGAGGGTAGAGGGGGTGGAGGGGGAGAGGGGAGAGGGGTGTAGGGGGAGAGGGGAGAGGGGGTGGAGGGGGAGAGGAGAGGCAGACGTACCTGGGTCATGTGTGTGTGTGTGTGTGTGTGTGTGTGTGTGTGTGTGTGTGTGTGTGTGTGTGTGTGTGTGTGTGTGTGTGTGTGTGTGTGTGTGTGTGTGTGTGTGTGTGTGTGTGTGTGTGTGTGTGTGTGTGAGAGAGAGCAACACTGCTAGTGTTACCTGTTACGTAACTATCTGTTATCATTCTGTTGTGTCTCCATTAAACAGGAAGGAGACAACTGGGATAACTCAATGAGTCTGTAGTGACAACCTCTAGCCAATCAGAGGCTGTAGTGATAACCTCTAGCCAATCAGAGGCTGTAGTGATAACCTCTAGCCAATCAGAGTCTGTATTGATAACCTCTAGCCAATCAGTCTGTAGTGATAACCTCTAGCCAATCAGAGGCTGTAGTGATAACCTCTAGCCAATCAGAGGCTGTAGTGATAACCACACCCACTACACTAAACACTACACTAAACACTACACTCACTACACTAAACACTACACTCACTACACTAAACACTACACTAAACACTACACTCACTACACTAAACACTACACTAAACACTACACTCACTACACTAAACATTACACTCAGTACACTAAACACTACACTCACTACACTAAACACTACACTCACTACACTAAACACTACACTCACTACACTAAACACTACACTAAACACTACACTAAACACTACACACTACACTAAACACTACACTAAAAACTACACTCACTACACTAAACACTACACTCACTACACTAAACACTACACTAAACACTACACTCACTACACTAATCACTACACTAAACACGACACTAAACACTACACTAAACACTACACTAAACACTACACTCACTACACTAAACACTACACTAAACACTACACTCACTACACTAAACACTAAACTAAACACAACACTAAACACTACACTCACTACACTAAACACTACACTAAACACTACACTAAACACTAAACTAAACACTACACTAAACATTACACTCACTACACTAAACACTACACTAAACACTACACTAAACACTACACTAAACACTACACTCACTACACTCACTACACTAAACACTACACTAAACACTACACTAAACAATACACTAAACACTACACTAAACACTACAATCACTACACTAAACACTACACTAAACACTACACTAAACACTACGCTTACTACACTCACTACACTAAACACTACACTAAACACTACACTCACTACACTAAACACTACACTCACTAAACACTAAACTAAACACTACACTAAACACTACACTCACTACACTAAACACTACACTCACTACACTAAACACTACACTAAACACTACACTCACTACACTAAACACTACACAAAACACTACACTCACTACACTAAACACTACACTAAACTAAACACTACACTCACTACACTAAACACTACACTAAACACGTCACTCACTACACTAAACACTACACTCACTACACTCACTACACTAATCACTACACTAAACACTATACTAAACACTACACTCACTACACTAAACACTACACTAAACACTACAGTCACTACACTAAACACTAAACTAAACACAACACTAAACACTACACTCACTACACTAAACACTACACTAAACATTACACTCACTACACTAAACACTACACTAAACACTACACTCACTACACTAAACACTACACTCACTACACTAAACACTACACTAAACACTACACTAAACACTACACTAAACAATACACTAAACACTACACTAAACACTACAATCACTACACTAAACACTACACTAAACACTACACTAAACACTACGCTCACTACACTCACTACACTAAACACTACACTAAACACTACACTCACTACACTAAACACTACACTCACTAAACACTACACTAAACACTACACTCACTACACTAAACACTACACTCACTACACTAAACACTACACTAAACACTACACTCACTACACTAAACACTACACAAAACACTACACTCACTACACTAAACACTACACTAAACTAAACACTACACGCACTACACTAAACACTACACTAAACACGTCACTCACTACACTAAACACTACACTCACTACACTCACTACACTAATCACTACACTAAACACTATACTAAACACTACACTAAACACTATACTCACTGCACTAAACACTACACTAAACACTACACTCACTACACTAAACACTACACTAAACACTACACTAAACACTACACTAAACACTAAACTAAACACTACACTAAACACTACACTCACTACACTAAACACTACACTAAACACTACACTAAACACTACACTCACTACAGTAAACACTACACTAAACACTACACTCACTACACTAAACACTACACTCACTACACTAAACACTACACTAAACACTACACTAAACACTACACTAAACACTACACTAAACACTACACTCACTACACTAAACACTACACTAAACACTACACTCACTACACTCACTACACTAAACACTACACTAAACACTACACTCACTACACTATACACTACACTCACTACACTAAACACTACACTAAACACTACACTAAACACTTCACTAAACACTATACTCACTACACTAAACACTACACTCACTACACTAAACACTACACTCACTACACTAAACACTACACTAAACACTACACTCACGACACTAAACACTACACTAAACACTACACTAAACACTACACTCACTACACTAAACACTACACTAAACTAAACACTGCACTCACTACACTAAACACTACACTAAACACTACACTAAACACTATACTCACTACACTAAACACTACACTCACTACACTAAACACTACACTAAACACTCCACTAAACACTACACTAAACACTACACTCACTACACTCACTACACTAAACACTACACTCACTACACTAAACACTACACTCACTACACTAAACACTACACTCACTACACTAAACACTACACTAAACACTACACTCACTAAACTAAACACTACACTCACTACACTAAACACTACACTCACTACACTAAACACTACACTAAACACTACACTCACTACACTAAACACTACACTCACTACACTAAACACTATACTCACTACACTAAACACTACACTCACTACACTAAACACTACACTAAACACTACACTCACTACACTAAACACTACACTCACTACACTCACTACACTAAACACTACACTCACTACACTAAACACTACACTCACTACACTAAACACTACACTCACTACACTAAACACTACACTAAACACTACACTCACTACACTAAACACTACACTCACTACACTAAACACCACACTAAACACTACACTAAACACTACACTAAACACTACACTCACTACACTAAACACTACACTAAACACTATGCTCACTACACTAAACACTACACTAAACACTACACTAAACACTACACTCACTACACTAAACACTACACTAAACACTACACTCACTACACTAAACACTACACTCACTACACTAAACACCACACTAAACACTACACTAAACACTACACTAAACACTACACCCACCACATTTCCAAAGGGATAGAGACATTGCGTGTCATATTGTGTCTCTCTCTCTCCTCCCCCTCCTTTCCTTTCTCTCTCTCTACAGTCAATGTGTGTGTCATCGGTTGGTTATGGTGTGTCAGTCAGTGTGTGTAATCGGTTGGTTATGGTGTGTCAGTCAGTGTGTGTAATCGGTTGGTTATGGTGTGTCAGTCTGTGTGTGTCATCGGTTGGTTATGGTGTGTCAGTCAGTGTGTGTCATCGGTTGGTTATGGTGTGTCAGTCAGTGTGTAATCGGTTGGTTATGGTGTGTCAGTCTGTGTGTGTAATCGGTTGGTTATGGTGTGTCAGTCTGTGTGTGTAATCGGTTGGTTATGGTGTGTCAGTCTGTGTGTGTAATCGGTTGGTTATGGTGTGTCAGTCTGTGTGTGTAATCGGTTGGTTATGGTGTGTCAGTCTGTGTGTGTCATCGGTTGGTTATGGTGTGTCAGTCTGTGTGTGTCATCGGTTGGTTATGGTGTGTCAGTCAGTGTGTGTAATCGGTTGGTTATGGTGTGTCAGTCTGTGTGTGT
>NW_024608911.1:0-20000 GCF_018296145.1 Oncorhynchus tshawytscha
TCTAACCACCATGTTCTAACCACTAGGTTCTAACCACTAGGTTCTAACCACTAGGTTCTAACCACTAGGCTACCAGTCGTACCTGTACAGCAGTATGGAACAGGGACGTTGTTAAGGTATAGAAGTCTGGATACTCCCCATCCAGACCTGGACCTTCTCTGACAAGCTTACTGACCAAATGGTGCGGACATAACGTGTGTGAATCATCTTCCCTTAGTTCAGCAGAGTCACATTGAATCTCCTGTCTGACCGAATCACCTGGTCCAGTTACTGATTCAGACAGCAGAGAGTTTTACAGCCCTGGGCTCCCAAAGAGGTGTGTGTGTGTGTGTGTAGTGCGTGTGTGCGTGCATGCGTGCGCGTGTGTGTGCGTGCGTAGTGTGTGTGTGTGTGTGTGTGTGTGTGTATCTGTGTGTGTGTGTGTGTGCGTGTGTGTGTGTGTGTGTGTCTCCCAAAGTGCTTTGAATTCCCCATGAACCCCTCTGTCTTTATCAGTAATCTCTGGATGTCGTTTGAGGATGACGAACTAACCGAGGAGAACACCGTCCACGGAGTGAGAGAACATTAATGTATGCAGTATGAACCTGTACGCTGACTGAAACAGAGTTCAGGAACCTCAGTATGAACTCTACGCTGACTGAAACAGAGTTCAGGAACCTCAGTATGAACCTCTACGCTGACTGAAACAGAGTTCAGGACCTCAGTATGAACCTATACGCTGACTGAAACAGAGGAACCTCAGTATGAACTCTACGCACTGAAACAGAGGAACCTCAGTATGAACTCAGGACCGCTGACTGAAACAGAGAGGAACCTCAGTATGAACTCCCTACGCTGACTGAAACAGAAACCTCATGAAGAGCTGAAACAGGAACCTCAGTATGAACCTCTACGCTGACTGAAACAGAGAGGAACCTCAGTATGAACCTGTACGCTGACTGAAACAGAGGAACCTCAGTATGAACCTCTACGCTGACTGAAACAGAGGAACCTCAGTATGAACCTCTACGCTGACTGAAACAGAGGAACTCAGTATGAACCTCTACGCTGACTGAAACAGAGAGGAACCTCAGTATGAACCTCTACGCTGACTGAAACAGAGGAACCTCAGTATGAACCTGTACGCTGACTGAAACAGAGGAACCTCAGTATGAACCTCTCGCTGACTGAAACAGAGTTCAGAACCTCAGTATGAACCTCTACGCTGACTGAAACAGAGGAACCTCAGTATGAACCTCTACGCTGACTGAAACAGAGGAACCTCAGTATGAACCTGTACGCTGACTGAAACAGAGGAACCTCAGTATGAACCTCACGCTATGAAACAGAGGAACCTCAGTATGCGCTGACTGAAACAGAGGAACCTCAGTATGAACCTCACGCTGACTGAAACAGCTCAGGAACCTCAGTATGAACCTCTACGCTGACTGAAACAGAGAGGAACCTCAGTATGAACCTGTACGCTGACTGAAACAGAGGAACCTCAGTATGAACCTCTCGCTGACTGAAACAGAGGAACCTCAGTATGAACCTCTACGCTGACTGAAACAGAGAGGAACCTCAGTATGAACCTCTACTGAGTGACTGTAACAGTGGGTGTTTCACAGACAACCTTTTGCTGACTGAAACAGAGGAACCTCTCTCTTTCACGCACACACACAGGAACACACATGACACACAAACACACACACACACACACTGTACACACACACACACAACCAGTACACAAACACACACACAATAGCTAAATAGATATCATCAGGACTCACACAGACAGACTTATGATTGGCTGACTGAAACAGAGCTCTGCTCCAAACTATATATATATAGAACATCAGCTCCACTGAAACAGAGTTATGATTGGCTGAACCAAAACTATATATATATATAGACTGAAATATCATCAGTATGATCCACACAGACAGACTTGAATGATTGGCTAGTGTCAGACACTCACAAACTTCCAAACTATATATAGATATATATCACACAGACACCCGTTGCTGAATGGTGTACAGACAGACTTCTGATTGGCTAGTCAGACACAGATATCATCAGGGATCCATGATTGGCTATGTCAATACAGACACCCGTTGCTGAATGGTGTACAAATTCGAGCACACAGCCATGCAATCTCCATAGACAAACAACGGCAGTAGAATGACCCGTATTGAAGAGCTCAGTGACTTTTCAACGAGGCACCGTCACAGGATGCCACCTTTCCAACAAGTCAATTTTCAAATTTCTACCGATGCTAGAATCTTCCCGGTCAACTGTAAGTGCTGTTATTGTGAAGTGGGAAACAGACAGAGAAGCTCACAGAATGGGACCGCCAAGTCCTGGAAACAGGCAACGTGTAAAAATGGCCCGTCCTCGGTTGCAATCACCACCTGGCTGTCCGATAGACGAATATGGATTTGGCAGGATGCCACACTGTAAAGTTTGGTGGATGAGGAATAATGGTCTGGGGCTGCTTTTCATGGTTCATGGTTGCCTTAGTTCCAGTGAAGGGAAATCTTAACACTACAGCATACAATGACATTCTAGATGATTCATTGCTTCCAACTTTGTGGCAACAGTTTGGGAAGGCTCTTGCCTGTTACAGCATGACAATTTATGTTTTAATTTATATACATTTAACCTTTATTTAACTAGGCATGTCAGTATAATGATGAGTCATTGGCATATATAGACACACATGCTTTACTTAGTGCCAGTGGCAGGTCAATAGTAAAGATTGAGAAAAAAATAAAGGGGCCTAGACAACTGCCCTGGGGAACGCCTGATTCTATCTGGATTATGTTGGAGAGGCTTCCATTAAGAACAAATTCTTCTTTACAATGACGGCCCACCCCCTGGCCAAACTCAGACGACGCTGGGCCAACTGTACGGCGCCTTATGGGACTCCCAATCACGGCCAGGATGTGATACAGCCAGGATTCGAACCAGGGACTGTAGTGACGCCTCTTAATTTTTAATTTAAATTTTTTTAAAATATCCCCTAATAATATATTATAGCAATACAAAATGGCAATAATATCTGATAAATATTTGTATGTGACCAATTACATTTGATTTTAAGAGATTTTAATTTTAAATATCCCCTAATAGTATATTATAGCAATACAAAATGTCAATAATATCTGATAAATATGTGTATGTGACCAATTACATTTGATTTTAAGAGATTTTAATTTTAAATATCCCCTAATAATATATTATAGCAATACAAAATGTCAATAATATCTGATAAATATATCTGACCAATTACATTTGATTTTAATAGATTTTATTATTATTTTAAATATCACCTTGCCATTTTGTATTGCTAATATATAGGAAACCAAAAATAAATATATTTAAAGTTGTATATATTCTGAGGAAATACTGAATGAAAAAAACCTACACAGAGATCAGCGACGTCCGGAGCATTAAGACGAAACAACAGTCTAAATGCGACCAGTTATTCACATTGAAAACATAACATCTGTTCAACTGAAGAAAGGAGAAATGTTCTCCTGCATCGTATTTTATTATTCACAGAGTATGAGATGCACCGTACTCATTTGTCACAACACATCACAGTCTGTACATCTGAAGGTGAATATTTAAATATTAAAAATGATAAAATAACTGACAACAACTGAAAAGGGGATTTTTAAAAAATGTAAAAAAATCTTTGCTGAGGTCATCCTGCATCAGCAATGTGAAATGACACTGGCTGACTGGCTGACTGACTGGCTGACTGGTAAACAGTCCATCTATGCTGTCCCTGAGGAAACCCTGCCATAGCTGCCATGCTCTGAAACGCCACTTAAAGACGAGACAGCAGGATGACTAATGGCTCTGAGGCTTTACCTCCTTACTTCCTCTCCTTTCTGTTCAAAAAGACCTGGGATTCAGGCTGGACATCTGACTTCCTTTCAAAAAGACCTGGGATTCAGGCTGAACATCTGACTTCCTTTCAAAAAGACCTGGATTCAGGCTGAACATCTGACTTCCTTTCAAAAACACCTGGGATTCAATATGAACATCTGACTTCATTTCAAAAAGACCTGGGATTCAACATCTGACTTCCTTTCAAACGACCTGAGATTCAATATGAACATCTGACTTCCTTTCAAAAGACCTGAGATTCAAGGCTGAACATCTGACTTCCTTTCAAACGACCTGAGATTCAATATGAACATCTGACTTCCTTTCAAACGACCTGAGATTCAGGCTGGACATCTGACTTCCTTTCAAACGACCTGAGATTCAGGCTGGACATCTGACTTCCTTTCAAAAAAGACCTGAGATTCAGGCTGAACATCTGACTTCCTTTCAAACGACCTGAGATTCAGGCTGGACATCTGACTTCCTTTCAAAAGACCTGGGATTCAGGCTGAACATCTGACTTCCTTTCAAAAGACCTGAGATTCAGGCTGGACATCTGACTTCCTTTCAAACGACCTGAGATTCAGGCTGGACATCTGACTTCCTTTCAAACGACCTGGGATTCAGGCTGGACATGTCAACATGATAAATCCAAACAAGTGAAAGAGGAGGTGGATAGATGGATAGTTGATATGTCCCTCTCTGGAGTGTGTCCTCTCTAACACGGCAGGAAGCAGGAAGCAGGAAGCAGGAAGGAGACTGAGGACTGATGTTCTACCATGTACTTCATCTGATGTTAGCGTCAAAGTAAAAGTAGCATTAACAAGGTGTTTAGAGAGAGAGGGTGTGAGAGAGAGAAAGGGTGAGAGAGAAGAGAGGGTGTGAGAGAGAGAGAGAGACAGAGGCAGAGAGTGAGAGAGAGAGAGAGACAGAGGCAGAGAGAGAGAGAGAGACAGAGGCAGAGAGAGAGAGAGAGAGAGAGAGAAAGAGAGAGCTATCAGAGGTGACTGTCTCCTGATAAGCAGTTTGACTGTAGATTTAAGGATACGCACCACCATCAGAAAGCTCACCTACTGAGAGGCATCACAGAGACACGCTGACCCCCATTCTCCATAAGTCTCTCTCCTCAGACTCAATCACTACACCACGACGTGTTCCAACGCTGACCCCCATTCTCCATAAGCCTCTCTCCTCAGACTCAATCACTACACCACGACGTGTTCCCAACGCTGACCCCCATTCTCCATAAGCCCCTCTCTCCTCAGACTCAATCACTACACCACGACGTGTTCCCAACGCTGACCCCCATTCTCCATAAGTCTCTCTCCTCAGACTCAATCACTACACCACGACGTGTTCCCAACGCTGACCCCATTCTCCATAAGTCTCTCTCCTCAGACTCAATCACTACACCACGACGTGTTCCCAACGCTGACCCCCATTCTCCAAAAAGTCTCTCTCCTCAGACTCAATCACTACACCTGACGTGTTCCCAACGCTGACCCCCATTCTCCAAAAGTCTCTCTCCCTCAGACTCAATCACTACACCACGAGCGTGTTCCCAACGCTGACCCCCATTCTCCAAAGTCTCTCTCTCAGACTCAATCACTACACCACGACGTGTTCCCAACGCTGACCCCCATTCTCCATAAGTCTCTCTCCTCAAACTCAATCACTACACCTGACTTGTTCACTACACCACGACGTGACCCCCATTCTCCATAAGTCTCTCTCCTCAGACTCAATCACTACACCACGACTTGTTCCCAACGCTGACCCCCATTCTCCATAAGTCTCTCTCTCAGACTCAATCACTACACCACGACGTGTTCCCAACGCTGACCCCCATTCTCCATAAGTCTCTCTCCTCAGACTCAATCACTACACCACGACGTGTTCCCAACGCTGACCCCCATTCTCCATAAGTCTCTCTCTCCTCAGACTCAATCACTACACCACGATGTGTTCCCAACGCTGACCTCAATTACATGGAAATTGTTTGCAAACACAATTGATTGATGGGACAGGGATTGGCCGGGCCGGCTGTGTCATGTGACTGATGGATCGGGATTGGCCGGGCCGGCTGTGTCATGTGACTGATGGATCGGGATTGGCCAGGCCGGCTGTGTCATGTGACTGATGGTTCAGGATTGTGTCATGTGACTGATGGTTCAGGATTGTGTCATGTGACTGATGGTTCAGGATTGGCCGGGCCGGCTGTGTCATGTGACTGATGGTTCAGGATTGTGTCATGTGACTGATGGTTCAGGATTGTGTCATGTGACTGATGGTTCGGGATTGTGTCATGTGACTGATGGTTCGGGATTGTGTCATGTGACTGATGGATCGGGATTGTGTCATGTGACTGATGGTTCGGGATTGTGTCATGTGACTGATGGTTCGGGATTGTGTCATGTGACTGATGGTTCGATTGTGTCATGTGACTGATGGTTGAGTTGTGTCATGTGACTGATGGTTCGGGATTGTGTCATGTGACTGCTGCAGGCGTATCAGGATCCAGACTCACTATGTGTTGGATTACAGGATCAGATAGAGGGCTTTACCCACTGGTCCAATCAACACTGTCTCCATGTCATTTCCATTACGTTGAACCAACGTGGAATAGACGTTGAACCAACGTGGAATAGACGTTGAATTGGAGTCTGTGCCCAGTCGAGGGAGACTCATTGTTCGTCAGCGTGTAGTTTGGTTGCTATGTTACTGTACGTTTGGGTGTATTACATCGTTGAAGGAGATACACGGAAGTTTATTATTTCACGAGTTAGTGGTTCATCACTATTTTGTTATGGCAATATGACCGGACGAGAGACAGGAAACAGGAAACAGGAAGAGACCTACAGAGGAGTGACGGGGGTGTGGTACGACAGTGGTATATTCTGCTCACAATAACATTGTTGCATTCAGACCGGCCTGGTTCAACTGCACAACAGGCGTGTCCTCTACACAAAACCACAAAAAAAAAACGAACCTCTTCAACCAGACATGAGCAGGAAATCCTGGAGAAACGTCTGACAGAATGAGGGCCCTTTTGGATGGATAACGGGATAATTAGCAGGGTTTTCAGTCTAGCTCGTTACCTCGTATCTATAGATGTCTGTTATAGTAAAGAAGCAGAACCGGTGATTAGTGACGCCTTAATGTTCATTTCACTTAAAATAACACGTGACGGAACTGTAGGAAATGGCAGCTTAGAAGAACAATAGATGCATTTCAATGGAGAAGACAGAGGAGAAAGGAGATTCTCTCTGACTTCCAAAGGAAATGGCACCCTATTCATATATAGTGTACTACCTTTCACAGGCCCCCATTGGTCCTCGTTGCAAGTGAGAGAGAGAGAGAGGTGGGAGGGGGGTTCCTGTTGGGATACAGAGTGTATATCTCTCTTATTGGACATCTCTGGTGACACTGTTGTCTTTTTATTTTTTTAAGGATTCAGTTGCATTAGTGTCCCACTTCCCGTATTGTCGCTCTGAGTCCTCCGGTAAAACTAGTACAGATCCCCTGGGGAGAGGGGGGGCGGATCAACCACAGACAGGAGAGGAGATAAACTTCAAACTGATAAACGCCACAATCCATTATCTGTGTGTTCCTGAGTTTTTTACTCTCGAGTTCATTCTCTAATTAGTTGATTACGGATTTGAAAAATGATTCATTAAAATGCTGGATCATTTACACCAGTCATTACCGGGAGCTTATCAATAAATAATGATCTGGTTTCTCTCCAAATCAAACCCACGACTGTCCATGTCTCTCGCAGTCTGGTTTATAAATAAATGATCTGGTTTCTCTTAAAATCAAACCCCAGACTGTCCATGTCTCTCGCTGATGTATGAGACTGGTTTTTACCACGTTGTATTTCCTTAATGATGTAATAATACATAATGATGTTTGTTTTAACCACGTAATTGTATGTTTCCTTAATGATGTAATAAGTGTTTCCTTAATGATGTAATAAGTGTTTCCTTAATGATGTAATAAGTGTATCCTTAATGATGTAATAAGTGTTTCCTTAATGATGTAACAAGTGTTTCCTTAATGATGTAATAAGTGTTTCCTTAATGATGTAATAAGTGTTTCCTTAATGATGTAATAAGTGTTTCCTTAATGATGTAATAAGTGTTTCCTTAATGATGTAATAAGTGTTTCCTTAATGATGTAATAAGTGTTTCCTTAATGATGTAATAAGTGTTTCCTTAATGATGTAATAAGTGTTTCCTTAATGATGTAATACGTGTTTCCTTAATGATGTAATAAGTGTTTCCTTAATGATGTAATAAGTGTTTCCTTAATGATGTAATAAGTGTTTCCTTAATGATGTAATAAGTGTTTCCTTAATGATGTAATAAGTGTTTCCTTAATGATGTAATAAGTGTTTCCTTAATGATGTAATAAGTGTTTCCTTAATGATGTAATAAGTGTTTCCTTAATGATGTAATAAGTGTTTCCTTAATGATGTAATAATAGAGGAATAAAGACCATGTGGATCCTACGTCATTTCGTTGTGAACAACGTGATAATGACCTGTCATTTGGGGGACAGACGTCAGTTCAACATCTAGTTTTTTTGAGTTGTCAACTAACGTGAATTCAGCCTGAAATTTATACACACACACACCGCATACACACACACACGTACACACACATACAAACACACACACATACACACACACACACACACACACACACACACACACACATACACACACACACACACACACACACACACATACAGTTATATTTCCAGTTCACATACACACACAAATACACACACACACACACACACACATACAAACACACACACATATACACACACAGGGTTACATATTTAAAAACACATCACAAACGTTACACACAAATATAAAAACAACTAAATCATATTAGAGAGAGGAGAAGGGAGGGAGGGGGGAGGGAGGGGAGAGGAGAGAGGAGAGGAGAAGGAGAGAGAAAGAGAAAGAGAAAGAGAAGAGAAGAGAAGAGAAGAGAAGAGAAGAGAAGAGAAGAGAAGAGAGAAAGAGAGGAGAGGAGAGGAGAGAGGAGAGAGGAGAGGGGAGAGGAGAGGAGAGGAGAGGAGAGAGGAGAGGAGAGGAGAGGAGAGGAGAGGAGAGGAGAGGAGAGAGAGGAGAGGAGAGGAGAGGAGAGGAGAGGAGAGGAGAGGGAGAGGAGAGGAGAGGGAGAGGAGGAAGACAGGTGAAGACACACACACACACACATAGAAAGGAGAGGAGAGGAGAGGAGGAGGAGAGGAGAGGGAGAGGAGAGGGGAGAGAGGAGAGGGAGAGAGGAGAGGAGAGGAGAGGAGAGGAGAGGAGAGGAGAGGAGAGGAGAGGAGAGGGAGAGGAGGGAGAAGAGAAGAGAAGAAGAGAAGAAGACAGGAGAGGAGAGGAGAAGAGAGAAGAGAAGAGAAGAGAAGAGAAGAGAAGAGAGAGAAGAGAAGAGAGAAGAGAAGAGAGGAGGAGAGGAGAGGAGAGGAGAGGAGGAGAGGAGAGGGAGAGGAGAGGAGAGGAGAAGAGAAGACACACACACACACACACACACACACACACACATGAATACAGTACTGTAGTTGAGTAATATATTTCCAGTTCAGAGACATATTACCACAACACAGTCTGCTCACAGAAAATAAAGTGTGTGTGTGTGTGTGTGTGTAGGGTTCTGTGTGCTCTGGTCTAAAGTAGTGTACTTATGCAAATATGTGTCTGGCTGGCTACGGTGCTGTCTGTGTGTGTTAGGACTATATTGTGTGTGTTTTTATATAGGGCTCTGTTGCAGGACGAGTTCTGGATGAGCTGATGCTATTGGAAAGGACTTGAGGCAGATGTTTGGAAATGCTTACTTATGATTTATGCCTGGTTCTCCTGGGTGGGTTCACTGATACAAAATACACTGAACTGGAAGTAGGACTGAGGGAGGAGGTCAGCAGGTTACGGACTGAGGTCATTTAGTTGTGTTTTGGGAAGGGAGGATTTAAAAAACATAATGTCAATCAACATTCAACCGAAATCCTGAGGAGCCGTTCAGGATAATCCTGTTGGGACAATGCAGGAAATATAAAAACAACTAAATCATATTAGAGAGGAGAGGAGAGGAGGGGAGGTAGATCTAGTCATTAATCACTGAGGAGACACTGGAGTAGGATCATTATTCACTGAGGGAGAGGAGAGGCATTAATCACTGAGGAGACACTAGGAGAGGCATTAATCAGAGAAGAGACTGGTCAGAGAGATCCTAGAGAGGGAAGACACTGTGACAGTAGAAAGATTAATCACTGAGGAAGACACTATGTCAACAGTAGATCTAGTCATTAATCACTGAGGAAGATGTCAACAGAGAAGTCATTAACACTGAGGGGAAGACACTATGTCCAACAGTAGATCTAGTCATTAATCACTGAGGAAGACACTATGTCAACAGAGATCTAGTCATTAATCACTGAGGAGGAGACACTGTGTCAACAGTAGGTCATTAATCACTGAGGAAGACACTATGGTAGAGATCATTAATCACTGAGGGAAGACACTATGTCAACAGTAGATCTAGTCATTAATCACTGAGGAAGACACTATGAGTAGATCTAGTCATTAATCACTGAGGGGAAGACACTATGTCAACAGTAGAGTCATTATTCACTGAGGAAGACACTATGTCAACAGAGATCTAGTCATTAATCACTGAGAAAGATGGTTTTTTAAAGACTTTCTGAAAATGATTCACATTTCTGATCGATCTCCTCCAAATTCCTCCGATAGATGGACTCATCTCAGTCTGATCGATCTCCTCCTAATTCCCCTCCATCTCTGTGTGGTCCAGTAGAGAGTGAATTTATCTGTACTAATAACATTTAGAAAGAAAGCTGATAAATGTCTCCTCCCGTTTGTGGGAAAACATTTATTTATTTGCACAACATCCAGAGAATCCCTCTCGAGCAAAACTAACGGTGCCCTGACTCTCCCCTCCCCTCTCCTCTCCTTCTCCTCTCCCTCTCCCTTTTCCTCTTCTCCTCTTCCTCTCCTCTCCCTCTCCCCTCCTCCTCCCTCCTCTCCTCTCTTCTTTCTCTCTCACTCTCCTATTCCTCCCCTTTCTTCTTTCCTTTCCTCTCCTATTCTCCCAGTCTCCTCTCTTCTTCTCTCTCTCACTCTCCTATTCTCCCCCTCTCCTCTCTTCTTCTCTCCTCCTCACTCTCTCCTCCCAGTCTCTCTCTTCTTCTCTCTCCTCTCCTCACTCTCCCATTCTCTTGTCTCTCCTCTCTTCTTCTCTCTCCTCACTCTCCCTCTCCCTTGTCTCCTCTCTTCTTCTCTCTCCTCCTCTCCTCTCACTTCCTGTTTCCTCTCCTCTCCATTCCTCCCCTCTCTCTTTCTGCTCAACTCTTTCACGTATTCGGTCTTCCCCTCTGCCTCTCCCTCTCTCTCTTGCCCTCTCTCCTCTACCCTCTCCTCCCTCCCCTCTCTCCCAGTCTCCTCTCTTCTCTTCTTGTCTCTCCTCACTCTCCCTCTCTGTCTCCTCTCTTCTTCTCTCTCCTCACTCTCCCACTCACTGTACCTCCCCTCTCAACTCTTCCGGTCTTGCCCTCTCTGCCTCGAATACCCATCTCTCTTCTCTTGCCCTCTCTGCCTCGAATACCCATCTCTCTTCTCTTGCCCTCTCTGCCCGAATACCCATCTCTCTTCTCTTGCTCTCTCTGCCTTATCTCTCCTCTTGCCCTCTCTGCCTCGAATACCCATCTCTCTTCTCTTGCCCTCTCTGCCTCGAATACCCATCTCTCTTCTCTTGCTCTCTCTGCCTCGAATACCCATCTCTCTTCTCTTGCTCTCTCTGCCTCGAAGACCCATCTCTCTTCAGACCCATCTCTCTTCTCTTGCCCTCTCTGCCTCGAATACCCATCTCTCTTCTCTTGCCTCTCTGCCTCAAATACCCATCTCTCTTCTCTTGCCCTCTCTGCCTCAAATCTCTCTTCTGCCCTCCCATACCCATCATCTCTTGCCCTCTCTGCCTCGAATACCCATCTCTCTCTCTTACCCATCTCTCTCTCTCTCTCTCTCTCTCTCTCTCTCTCTCTCTCGTCTTCACTATGAAACAGTGGTTCCCACCCAGACACAGGATCAAGCAGAGACTAATTGACCGGTTTGATGAGGAGGAAGTCACTATCAGAAACGCCCCTGAAGAATGATACACCATTGTCAAAAGAGCCTACGGCTTGGACTAGTAGAAGACCAGAGCCAGCCGTCCTCTAGTCTCTCACACCAACTGATTGGAGAGATGGCAGACTGAGCATCCAATGAGCCAAGACAACTAATGTCAGTATATTTTAACCGGGGCGGTGTGTTAGCCTTCACTGTTTCAACCTAACGTATTGCTGTAGGCAGGCAAGAGAGAGATAGAGAGAGACACACATACAAATAGAGAGAGGTAGTCTCTCCTCCGTGTCTCCCCAGCCTACCACCAGCCTCTCCATCAGCCTCCTCAGCCTCACCCCCAGCCTCCCCAGCCTCTCCATCAGCCTCCCAGCCTCAGCCCCAGCCTCTCCCAGCCCTCCCAGCCTACCACCAGCCTTTCTCCCAGCCCTCCTCCGCATCTCACCCAGCCTACCCCACCCTCTCCATCAGCCTCCCCAGCCTCAGCCCCATCCTCTCCCAGCCTCTCCCCTAGCTTCTCCCCAGCCTTTCTCCCAGCCTCTCCTCCAGCGTCTCCCCAGCCTCCACCAGCCTCTCCATCAGCCTCCCCAGCCTCAGCCCCATCCTCTCCCAGCCTCTCCCCTAGCTTCTCCCCCAGCCTTTCTCCCAGCCTCTCCTCCGCATCTCCCCAGCCTACCACCAGCCTCTCCAGCCTCAGCCTCCCCAGCCCTCTCCTCAGCCCCATCCTCTCCCAGCCTCTCCCTAGCTTCTCCCCCAGCCTTTCTCCCAGCCTCTCCTCCGCGTCTCCCCAGCCTACCACCAGCCTCTCCATCAGCCCACCTCAGCCTCACCCCAGCCTCTCCCCTAGTTTCTCCCCAGACTCTCTCCCAGCCTCCCCAGCCCCTCCCCCCAGCCTCCCCAGCCTACCAACAGCCTCTCCATCAGCCTCCTCAGCCTCACCCCCAGCCTCCCAGCCTCTCCCCTAGTTTCTTCCCCAGCCTCTCTCCCAGCCTCCCCAGCCCCTCCCCAGCCTCCCCAGCCTACCACCAGCTTCTCCATCAGCCTCCTCAGCCTCACACCCAGCCTCCCCCAGCCTCTCTCCCAGCCTCCCCATTCCCTCCCCAGCCTCTCTCCCAACCTACCACCAGTCTCTCCCCAGCCTCCCCAACCTACCACCACCCTCTCACCAGCCTCTAGCCAGCCTTCCCAGCCTCTCCCCAGTCTCCCTTCCTCCCCAGTCTCCCCCAGCCTCCGAGGGGTCACGACAGACTCAGGGGCAGGGATATAAATATAAACTGTCCCTCTGTTCAATAACCATTATATTCTCTACATTATACATTAGAAGCTTCTGATGGGGCTGTAAATTCACAGTTGTCTCCCTGCCACCGGCATCAGAGATGTGTTGACAAAGACATAGCTTGGAAAAGAGGTAAAGAGACAGAGGAGACAGGGAGAGAGGCAGGAGGGAGGAAGAGACCACCAACCAAGGAGGGCCTACAGCAGCACCTAGATCTTATGCACAGATTCTGTCAGACCTGGGCCCTGACAGAGTAAACCTGACAGTAAACCTCAGTAAGACCAAAATAATGGTGTTCCAAAGGAAACAAATCCAAATTCCATCTAAACACTGTTGCCCTAAAGCACACAAAAAACTACACATACCTTGGCCTAAACATCAGCACCACAGGTAACTTCCACAAAGCTGTGAACGATCTGAGAGACAAGGTAAGAAGGGCATGCTCTATGCCATCAAAAGGAACATAAAATTCAAATAATGCAGAGCAGAATTAAGCCGATACCCGCTTTTTATCCAAATCCAGAAAAGAGACATTCAATTCTACAACCACCTAAAAAGGAAGCAATTCTGAAACCTTCCATAACAAAGCCATCACCTACAGAGAAATTATCCTGGAGAAGAGCCCCCTAAGCAAGCTGGTCCTGGGGCTCTGTTCACATACACAAACAGACCCCTCAGAGCCCGGGGACAGCAATACAATTAGACCCAACCATATCATGAGAAAACAAAAATATATTTACTTGACACATTGGAAAGAATTAACAAAAAACAGAGCAAACTAAAATGCTATTTGGCCCTACACAGAGAGTACACAGCGGCAGAATACCTGACCACTGTGACTGACCCAAACTTAAGAAAGCTTTGACTATGTACAGACTCAGCGAGCATAACGCTATTGAGAAAGGCCGCCGTAGGCAGACGCAGCTCTCAGAAGACAGGGTTATGTGCACAATGCCCACAAAATGAAGTGGAAACTGAGCTGCACTTCCTAACCTCCTGCCAAATGTGTGACCATATTAGAGACATATTTCCCTCAGATTACACAGACCCAGTAAGTCGTAAAACAAATCAAATGTTGATAAACTTCCTGGACGGAGATCAAAGGCGCGGTAATCTAAGGTGTCAAGACGCCCATCTCCTGGGGAGTTTTATGACGGTCGTAAAGCTGGAACTTTCTCTCCCTCGCCATGCAGTACTGAGGGGAAGAGCTTCTTCCCCCAAAACTCCAACGTCAAGCGTTTATTTGTTCCTGAATACAACAGGTGTAGTAGACCTCACGGTGAAATGCTGAATACAGCAGGTGTAAGTAGACCTCACAGTGAAATGCTGAATACAACAGGTGTAGTAGACCTTACAGTGAAATGCTGAATACAACAGGTGTAGTAGACCTCACAGTGAAATGCTGAACACAACAGGTGTAGTAGACCTCACAGTGAAATGCTGAACACAACAGGTTTAGACCTCACAGTGAAATGCTGAACACAACAGGTTTAGACCTCACAGTGAAATGCTTACTTACAGGCTCTAACCAATAGTGCAAAAAGGTATTAATTGAACAATAGGTAGGTAAAGAAATAAAACAACAGTAAAAAGACAGGCTATATAACCAGTAGAAAAAGGCTATAGGTGAACAGTAGTAGGTATATAAAACAACAGTAGAGAGGCTATATACAGTAGAGAGGCTATATATACAGTAGAGGCTATATACAGTAGAGAGGCTATATACAGTTGAGAGGCTATATACAGTAGAGAGGCTATATACGGTAGAGAGGCTATATGCAGACACCGGTTAGTCAGGCTGATTGAGGTAGTATGTACATGTAGACATAGTTAAAGTGACTCTGCATATATGATGAGCAGAGAGTAGCAGTAGTGTAAAGAGGGATTGGTGGGTGGTGGACACAATGCAGATAGCCTGGTTGGCCACTGTGCGGGAGCACTTGTTGATCGCCCAATTGAGGTAGTATGTACATGAATGTATATGTCAGAGTTACATCGGAATGTTGTAAAACATATATGATTAAATA
The DNA here is from genome assembly GCF_018296145.1 of Oncorhynchus tshawytscha. Taxonomy (NCBI): domain Eukaryota; kingdom Metazoa; phylum Chordata; class Actinopteri; order Salmoniformes; family Salmonidae; genus Oncorhynchus; species Oncorhynchus tshawytscha. The sequence goes on from NW_024608911.1 coordinate 15,332, forward strand.
TAAAACTATTTGATGAGAAGATTAATTGTGATTTTAGCCTTCTAAATAGAGAACTGTTTTTCACAAAAGTTTACCCAGTCAGGAGCCACACCCCGTCAGTAACCACACCCCGTCAGTAACCACACCCCCCGTCAGTAGCCACACCCGATGAGCGTATTATTCAACTGTACAGTATGTATTGAATGCCTTTGTCTCTCCCTTTCATTGTGTAAACAGCTGTCATATCGGGTTAGTCCACTAGAGGACTTTTCATTGTGTAACCAGCCGTCATGTCAGGTTAGTCCACTAGGGACTTTTCATTGTGTAACCAGCCGTCATATCGGGTTAGTCCACTAGGGACTTTTCATTGTGTAACCAGCCGTCATATCGGGTTAGTCCACTAGGGACTTTTCATTTGTGTAACCAGCCGTCATATCGGGTTAGTCCACTAGTGACTTTTCATTGTGTAACCAGCTGTCATATCCGGGTTAGTCCACCAGGACTTTTCATTGTGTAACCAGCTGTCATATGGATTAGTCCACTAGGGACTTTACATTTGTGTAACCAGCTGTCATATCGGGTTAGTCCACTAGGGACTTTCATTTGTAACCAGCCGTCATATTGGGAAAGTCCACTAGGGACTTTTCATTTGTGTAATCAGCCATCATATTGGGATAGTCCACTAGGGACTTTTCAATCGGGTTAGTCCACTAGGGACTTTTCATTGTGTAACCAGCCGTCATATTAGGAAAGTCCACTAGGGACTTTTCATTGTGTAATCAGCGTCATATTAGGATAGTCCACTAGGGACTTTTCCCGGGTTAGTCTAGGGATTTTTTCATTGTGTAACCAGCCATCATATCGGGTTAGTCCACTAGAGACTTTTCATTGCATTATTTTAGTATTTTAGTTCTGTGATTATTTAATTAGTTAGTAAATAAATAATTAAGCCAATTTATTAATATCGCTGAATCATCATTTAGACTAAGGTTGGTGCAGATTTGAAATAAACATACTGAATGAGACTGATTTGAGTAATAATGATGGTATGCAATAACGATATATTCTTTTGAGTTAATTCGGAAATGGTAACTCATTAAGGAAATCTCTCTAGGTTGGGGACAATCGCGTCTCACCCTGGCCAAAAGCCAGGGAAAATGAAAAACGGCAAATACAAATAAAATTATATAAAAATCTAACTTTCATTAAATCACACATGTAAGATATTAAATTAAGCTACACTCGTTGTAGATCCAGCCAACATGTCAAATTTTAAAAGGCTTTATGGCGAAAGCATAAGAAGCTATTATCTTCTGATAGCACAACAGTAAACAGGCACTACACAAAACGCAGAAATAAAATATAAACATGCCTTAAATGTATCCAAAATGTCAATTTATTTAGCGCTTGATCCAGAAAAACTGCTTCCAAAAACTGCTTCCAAAACGTCATTACAAAATATTTCCAAAAAGTTGCCTGTAAACTTTGCCAAAACATTTCAAACTACTTTTGTAATACAACTTTAGGTATTTTTAAACGTTATAATCGATCAAATTAGACGGGTCTATCTGTGTTCAATACAGGAAGATAACAAACCGAGCTACTTGCGCAACTCTCAACAGTGTTAAGCAGTTCTAGATGGCCATACTTCCTCATTACACAAAGGAATAACCTCAACCAAATTCCAAAGACTGGTGACATCCAGTGGAAGCAGTAGGAACTGAAAACAGGTTCCTAAGAAATATCGTTTCCCCATGAGAACTGAATGAACAGACAGAGACCTAAAAAAACAATTCTGAGCGGTTAAGTCCTCTGGGTTTGCCTGATACATAAGTTCACAGACATGATTCAAACAGTGTTAGAAACGTCAGAATGTTTTCTATCCAGATATACTAATAATTTGCATATCTTATATTCCTGGCATGAGTAGCAGGAAGTTGAAATTGGGCAGCTATTTATCCAAAGTGAAAATGCAGCCCCCCTATCCCAAAGAGGTTTAAAGAAACGTTTTCCGTGTTGCCTAAGTTACTAAACAAGTTAATTGTTACATGATTTTTATTCACAATGATATTCGCGTCCACGACACTCTCATATCTATTGACTGAAACGTCATGGCAGAAAGATTTGTGACCCGTTGCCACGAGAAAAGGGCAACCAGTGAAGAACAAACACCATGGTAAATACAACCAATGTTTATTTTGTACTTTAACTATTGGCACATCGTTACAACACTGCATATAATTATACTAGCACATTTGAAAGAGAGAGAGAGAGAGACAGAGAGAGAGAGAGAGAGAGAGAGAGAGAGAGAGAGAGAGAGACAGAGAGAGAGAGACAGAGAGGGTGAGAGAGAGAGAGAGAGAGGAGAGAGAGAGACAGAGAGAGAGAGAGAGAGAGACAGAGAGAGAGAGAGAGAGAGAGAGAGAGACAGAGAGAGAGAGAGAGGGAGAGAGAGAGAGGAGAGAATGATCAATAGAACATGTTTTCTGGGATTCAGAGCAGCTGAGGAATAGGAATGAGTGTCTCACACACACACCTAGTGTTTAGTGTGTTTGAGTGTGTCTGTTGTAGAAGCCATGTTCTACTTGCTGAGTTTGGTTCATGGCTGAATGCTCCTATTCATTAGAAAGGCCACAGCTCTGACCAACCTGGGAGTGACAGACAACTGATTAAGGAAACAGTTTAATTCCTTTCTCTCCCACGGCCAGACCGCCACAGAAATCTAATTAAAGACACTAGGTCCGCATCCCAAAGGGCACCCCCATTCCCTATATAGTGCACTACTTTTGACCAGGACCCATAGACACCATTCTATGTAGTGCACTACTTTTGACCAGGTCCCATAGACACCCATTCCCTATGTAGTGCAGTACTTTAGACCAGAGTCATGTGGTGCTTTATAGGGAATAGAATGGAATTCGGGACTTTTCTCTACATCTCCCATGAGGCCGTGCTCCGTTACCTGCCATGCCACCAACATGACACGCCGTGTAATTCTCCTGACCTAAAGGTGCCGGCCGCCGAGTTCCTCGCCACAGTGGGTTCCAGGGTGGTAGGGTAGTTACCACTGAGTTATTCACCAGGGTGGGTTGAGGGTGGTAGGGTAGTTACCACACCACACACTGGGTGGGCCTGGGTGGGCCGAGTTCCTCGCCACAGTGGGTTCCAGGGTGGTAGGGGTAGTCACCACTGAGTTATTCACCAGGGTGGGTTGAGGGTACCAGGGGTAGTTACCACTGAGTTATTCACCAGGGTGGATTGAGGGTACCAGGGGTAGTTACCACTGAGTTATTCACCAGGGTGGGTTGAGGGTGGTAGGGGTAGTCACCACTGAGTTATTCACCAGGATGGGTTGAGGGTACCAGGGGTAGTTACCACTGAGTTATTCACCAGGGTGGGTTTAACCCAGATTACAGTAGGACCCAGTAACAGGTACCTGGTAGAAACCCAGATTACAGTAGGACCCAGCAACAGGTACCTGGTAGAAACCCAGATTACAGTAGGCCCGGTAACAGGCTATGGTAGAAACCCAGATTACAGTAGGACCCAGTAACAGGTACCTGGTAGAAAACCAGATTACAGTAGGACCCAGTAACAGGTACCTAGTAGAAACCCAGATTACAGTAGGACCCAGTAACAGGTACCTGGTAGAAACCCACATTACAGTAGGACCCAGTAACAGGTACCTGGTAGAAACCCACATTACAGTAGGACCCAGTAACAGGTACCTGGTAGAAACCCAGATTACAGTAGGACCCAGTAACAGGTACCTGGTAGAAACCCAGATTACAGTAGGACCCAGTAACAGGCTATGATAGAAACCCAGATTACAGTAGGACCCAGTAACAGGCTATGGTACTAACCCAGATTACAGTAGGCCCCAGTAACAGGCTATGGTAGAAACCCAGATTACAGTAGGACCCAGGAACAGGATATGGTAGAAACCCAGATTACAGTAGGACCCAGTAACAGGCAGTAGAAACCCAGATTACAGTAGACCCAGTAACAGGTACCTGGTAGAAACCCAGATTACAGTAGGACAGTAACAGGCATGGTAGAAACCCAGATTACAGTAGGACCCAGTAACAGGTACCTGGTAGAAACCCAGATTACAGTAGGACCCAGTAACAGGCTATGGTAGAAACCCAGATTACAGTAGGACCCAGTAACAGGATTACTATGGTAGAAACCCAGATTACAGTAGGACCCAGTAACAGGCTATGGTACTAACCCAGATTACAGTAGGACCCAGTAACAGGCTATGGTAGAAACCCAGATTACAGTAGGACCCAGTAACAGGCTATGGTAGAAACCCAGGTAACAGGCTATGGTAGAAACCCAGATTACAGTAGGACCCAGTAACAGGCTATGGTAGAAACCCAGATTACAGTAGGACCCAGTAACAGGCTATGGTACTAGAAACCCAGATTACAGTAGGCCCCAGTAACAGGCTATGGTAGAAACCCAGATTACAGTAGGACCCAGTAACAGGCTATGGTAGAAACCCAGATTACAGTAGGACCCAGTAACAGGCTATGGTAGAAACCCAGATTACAGTAGGACCCAGTAACAGGCTATGGTAGAAACCCAGATTACAGTAGGACCCAGTAACAGGCTATGGTAGAAACCCAGATTACAGTAGGACCCAGTAACAGGCTATGGTACTAACCCAGATTACAGTAGGCCCCAG
>NW_024608911.1:22500-42500 GCF_018296145.1 Oncorhynchus tshawytscha
ATTCTAGTCACACACTAAGCGTCCAAATGCACCCTTTTACAATAGGACTCTAGTGCAGACATTCTCAATCCAAATTAAAGCAGTATACAGTTTATAGTGTGCCAAAGTAGTGCACTACGTAGGGCATACCTAAGGGTGCCATTTGAAAAGCAGTCGGCCTAACTTTTCCTGATCTACCCCGTGTTAATATAATCAGATTGGGAGTTGCTCGCGCGTAGGACAGAGGATACGGTCAGAGTCAGCACTTTCTGACCCGCTACTGTGTCCCTCAAAGACATCTTCATTGTCTTATTGACTACACTGCCTGTGGACCGGGATGGAGGGGGGTGGAGGGGATGGAGGAGGGATGGAGGAGGATGGAGGAGGGGGGATGGAAGGGGATGGAGGGTATGGAGGAGGATGGAAGGGGGATGGAGGGGGATGGAGGAGGAGGGGATGGAGGGGGGGGGAGGGGGATGGAGGAGGAGGGGATGGAGGAGGGGAGGGGATGGAGGAGGAGGGGGGATGGAGGAGGGGGATGGAGGAGGGGGGATGGAGGAGGGATTTTGGGGGGGTGGAGGGGGGATGGAGGGGGGGAGGGGTGGAGAGGGGGTGGAGGAGGGGATGGAGGAGGTGGGATGGAGGGGATGGAGGAGGATGGGGGGATGGAAGGGGGATGGAGGAGGGGGATGGAGGAGGGGGGAGGGTGGAGGATGGAGGATGGAGGGGATGGAGGAGGGGAGGGGATGGAGGATGGAGGGGGATGGAGGGGGTGGAGGGGATGGAGGAGGGGATGGAGGAGGAGGGGATGGAAGATGGGGGATGGAGGGGATGGAGGGGGAGGGGAGGGGTGGAGGAGGGAGGGGATGGAGGAGGAGGGGATGGAGGAGTGGAAGGGGGATGGAGGAATCGAGGGGGATGGTGGAGGAGGGGATGGAGGAGGAGGGGGATGGAGGAGGAGGGATGGAGGAGGGGGACTACAACCTGTCTGACATTGCCTGGGGTAAACGTCGAGCGTCATTTCATTCAGTAAATCACAGAGATTAGATTAATAGTGCTCTACATGTCTCCAATGGAAAGGACAAAACGCACTGTGATCATCATGGTCCCAAACAGCACCCTATTCCCTATGTAGTGCACTACCTATTTCCAAACGTACTTCATTTCCCCAGTCAAAGTAGTGCACTACATTTGGAATAGGGTGCCATTTAAGGATACGTTCTCATTTGGGACTCCCACCCACAATGACTCATTGCTTCATCTAGGACTTGTTATTAGCTTTCAGCTTAATGACCTCTACGGGATCGGTGTCCCTCCCACGGGACGGTTGAGCTAATGTAGGCTAACGTGATTAGCATGAGGTTGAGCTAACGTAGGCTAACGTGATCAGCATGAGGTTGAGCTAACGTAGGCTAACGTGATTAGCATGAGGTTGAGCTAACGTAGGCTAACGTGATTAGCATGAGGTTGAGCTAACGTAGGCTAACGTGATTAGCATGAGGTTGAGCTAACGTAGGCTAACGTGATCAGCATGAGGTTGAGCTAACGTAGGCTAACGTGAACGTTGATTACGTGATCAGCATGAGGTTGAGCTAACGTAGGCTAACGTGATTAGCATGAGGTTGAGCTAACGTAGGCTAACGTGATTAGCATGAGGTTGAGCTAACGTAGGCTAACGTGATTAGCATGAGGTTGAGCTAACGTAGGCTAACGTGATTAGCATGAGGTTGTGAGTAACAAGAACATCTCCCAGTACTTAGACATATCTGATATGGGCAGAAAGCTTAAATTCTTGTTAATCTAACTGCACTGTCTAATTTACATGAGGGTTCTTTTCATTCTTATTTTTGACCCATAATTCAAAAACGTTGTATATATTTTTGAGTTTGTTTTATTTATGTAGAATGTGGTATGTACATTTTCTTTTAAAAACTTGTATTTTTTTTTTCCATCTTTCTTTCTGTTGTTGTTGTTGTTGTTGTTGAGTAGAATGACATGTCAGTGTGTTTAATAGTGTATGGCTCTGGGGCAAAGGAACAGAGTAATGCTTTTAAAGACCATGTTGTCAAACTAACACAGAGAATGGGACACAGCAGGCAAGACGAAGAGGAAGCATTTATAAGGATGACGATTCCCACAAATAAGACAACGTGGTTATGGCACAAAACTGTACACAATACTATTTCACTACTAATTCACTACTAATTCACTACTAATTCACTACTAATTTAGAACTAATTCATTACTAATTCACTACTAATTCAGTACTAATCCAGTACTAATTCACTACTAATTCACTACTAATTCACTACTAATTTAGAACTAATTCACCACTAATTCACTACTAATTCAGTACTAATCCACTACTAATTCACTACTAATTCACAACTAATTCACTACTAATCCAGTACTAATTCAGTACTAATCCACTACTAATCCAGTACTAATTCACTACTAATTCACTACTAATTCAGTACTAATTCAATACTAATTCAGTACAAATCCAGTACTAATTCACTACTAATTCACTACTAATTCAATACTAATTCACTACTAATTCACGACTAATTCATGACTAATTTACTAATTCACTACTAATTCACTACTAAATCAATACTAATTACTAATTCAATACTAATTCAATACTAATTCAACACTAATTCACTACTAATTCACTACTAATTCACTACTAATTCAGTAAAAATTCAAAACAAATTCAGTACTAAATCAATACTAATTCACTACTAATTCATTACTAAATCACTAATAATTCAGTACTAATTCAATACTAAATCAATACTAATTCAGTACTAATTCAGTACTAATTCAGTACTAATTCAGTACTACTTCAGTACTAATTCAATACCAATTCAGTACTAATTCAATACTAATTCAACACTAATTCAGTACAAATTCAGTACTAATGCAATACTAATTCAATACTAATTCACTACTAATTAACTACTAATTCATTACTAATTCACTAATAATTCAGTACTAATTCAGTACTAATTCAATACTAATTCAGTACTAATTCAATACTAATTCAGTACTAATTCACTACTAATTCACTACTAATCCAGTATTTGGTCCCATCTCGTGCCACACATTATACTGAAAACCCACATTTGGTCCCATCTCGTGCCACACATTATAGTGAAAACCCACACTTGGTCCCATCTCGTGCCACACATTCTACATGTGTTCTCTGATTCCCTTTCAGAAGTAAAACCCTGAACACTATAAAGACGACAGAATGATCCCGTCACTCGTCACAAGGTCATCATGAGCTAAAAGCAGGCAGAAGTCTTGGACAAATCTAAAAACTATCTTTCCAGATGAAGTAGTGAAACTCTGAGGTAACTTGTAACCAGAGTAAAGACTTCATCCAATAACCCTGGACAGCAGAATGATACTGTATATTGAACTAGAAGACAATGACAATGTTGATGTGATGGAAAAAATAACTTAATAACAGTGAATTCAGCTCAGCGTTACTTCCTGTATGGGACCCAAAACGGCACCATGTTCCCTAGTCAAGAGCTTTTAACACCGGGCCCATGGAGGCCTCTGATCCATAATTAGCGCACTACGTAGAAGATAGGGAGTAATTTGGTACTCAGTCTGTCTGTCACATCTCAGCTGGTGTCCGAACTCCGACTGACCCCTTCGCCCTTGAAAGTTTATCTCCTCCTGGCGTGTGACATTTTAAATTAATCCAGTCTAAAGACCATCAAATATCAGAGATGTCTTCAAAGAGACCTTGTTGCTACTTCCTCCCTGTCCCCCGCCACCCCCCCACCACACACTTCCTCCCTGTCCCCCGCCACCCCCCACCACACACTTCCTCCCTGTCCCCCGCCACCCCCCACCACACACTCCCCTGGCCCGTTTAAAGAACCTGCTCGGAGAACAGCAGGAGGAAGCGTGACTCTGGTCTCACTGCGTCTGTCCGACTGTCTGACGTCGCTCAGCTCGGCTTTGGGCTAAATTGGCAAATCTGTGGCGAGCAGCGCCACTTGGTTTGTTGGTTTCATTAATACTTTAAAAGGCTGTATCGTGAAAGTGCCAACACACAGTACCTAAACATGTGCTTTGGCACCAGTTCCACGGATTCTAATTGGGAACCCTGAGCTGGGACAGAGTTCCAAATGTCAGCCTATTCCCAATGTAGTGCACTACTATTGACCAGGGCCCATAGGGATATAGAGGAGATAGGGAGCCACTTGGAAAGGCACGTCTGGTCTGCTTTCAGAAGGAGAAGAACGTTGCATCTCCTCCTCTCCACTGCTTTGAAAAAACATCCCTCCATTATTCACAAGGAAGGTAGAGAAGATTTAAAGAAGAATGTTACATGTTAGATTAACCCTCTAACCTACTGTATCACAATGGCACAAGACTCAACATAGTACCTAGGGCTCTTGGGGTGGCTGGTAGCCTAGTGGTTAGAGCGTTGGGCCAGTAACTGAAAGGTTGGGGTGGCTGGTAGCCTAGTGGTTAGAGTGTTGGGCCAGTAACTGAAAGGTTGGGGTGGCTGGTAGCCTAGTGGTTAGAGCGTTGGGCCAGTAACCAAAATGTTGGGGTGGCTGGTAGCTTAGTGGTTAGAGCGTTGGGCCAGTAACCAAAATGTTGGGGTGGCTGGTAGCTTAGTGGTTAGAGCGTTGGGCCAGTAACTGAAAGGTTGGGGTGGTAGCCTAGTGGTTAGAGCGTTGGGCCAGTAACCAAAATGTTGGGTTGGCTGGTAGCCTAGTGGTTAGAGCATTGGGCCAGTAACTGAAAGGTTGGGGAGTTGGGCCAGTAACTGAAAGGTTGGGGTGGCTGGTAGCCTAGTGGTTGGAGCGTTGGTCCAGTAACTGAAAGGTTGGGGTGGCTGGTAGGCTAGTGGTTAGAGCGTTGGGCCAGTAACTGAAAGGTTGGGGTGGCTGGTAGGCTAGTGGTTGGAGCGTTGGTCCAGTAACTGAAAGGTTGGGGTGGCTGGTAGCCTAGTGGTTAGAGCGTTGGGCCAGTAACTGAAAGGTTGGGGTGGCTGGTAGGCTAGTGGTTGGAGCGTTGGTCCAGTAACTGAAAGGTTGGGGTGGCTGATAGCCTAGTGGTTGGAGCGCTGGGCCAGTAACTGAAAGGTTGGGGCGGTAGGCTAGTGGTTGGAGCGTTGGTCCAGTAACTGAAAGGGTGGGGTGGCTGGTAGCCTAGTGGTTGGAGCGTTGGGCCAGTAACTGAAAGGTTGGGGAGTTGGGCCAGTAACTGAAAGGTTGGGGAGTTGGGCCACTAACTGAAAGGTTGGGGAGTTGGGCCAGTAACTGAAATGTTGGGGAGTTGGGCCAGTAACTGAAAGGTTGGGGAGTTGGGCCAGTAACTGAAAGGTTGGGGAGTTGGGCCAGTAACTGAAAGGTTGGGGAGTTGGGCCAGTAACTGAAAGGTTGGGGAGTTGGGCCAGTAACTGAAAGGTTGGGGAGTTGGGCCACTAACTGAAAGGTTGGGGAGATGGGCCAGTAACTGAAAGGTTGGGGTGGCTGGTAGCCTAGTGGTTGGAGCGTTGGTCCAGTAACTGAAAGGTTGGGGTGGCTGGTAGGCTAGTGGTTGGAGCATTGGGCCAGTAACTGAAAGGTTGGGGTGGCTGGTAGGCTAGTGGTTAGAGCGTTGGTCCAGTAACCGAAAGGTTGCTGAATCAAATCCCCCAAGTTGACAAGGTAAAAATATTTTATTCTACCCCCGAACAAGGCAGTTAACTCACTGTTAGGGCTCTAAAGTAGTGCACTATATAGGGAATAGGGCTCAAAAGTAGTGCACTATATAGGGAACAGCGTGACATTCGTGACACAGTCAAGATATCTGTGTGAAACAAGTGATGGTACGTTGTCAAAAGGGTTCCTAGCACACCTAGTCTGAAAGAACACGCTGCAGCAAATGAGCCTCAAGCAATATCGTCTTGGCAACACATCTTACCGGTACAACATCATCTTAGAAGCAAAACAAATGTGTTCAGACATACAAACAAGATAGACCTATCTATTAGGGTGGTTTGTGAGGGGGGCCACGGTGTGAACAATACTATTAAACCTTTCTGAAGGTCTGTCGACAACAGTGACTGATTCACGCTCCACTTCCACTAGTCTGACTAACGGTGTTGTTGCAGCAGCTGTAGAGAGGGATAGAGGGTCAGGGAGTAGAGAGGGGAGAGAGAGGGTCAGGAGTAGAGAGGAGAGATGGTCAGGGAATAGAGAGGGGAGAGAGGGTCTGGGAGTAGAGAGGAGAGATGGTCAGGGAGTAGAGAGGGGAGAGAGAGGGTCAGGGAGTAGAGAGGGGAGAGAGAGGGTCAGGAGTAGAGAGGGAGAGATGGTCAGGGAATAGAGAGGGGAGAGAGGGTCAGGGAGTAGAGAGGGAGAGATGGTCAGGGAGTAGAGAGGGAGAGATGGTCAGGGAATAGAGAGGGTAGAAATATTAACACGTGACATAGATATCAGAGTCAGAGGAGAGAAGAGACCAATGAAGAGGGAGAAGAAAGGGGAACAGAACGACGCCATCTCTACGTAGCTAGAAAACACAGACCTCAATTAAAATGAGGAACACAGAGAAAAGAAGAGATGGAGAGAGAGGAGAGAGAGAGGAGAGAGAGGAGAGAGAGGGTCAGAGGGAGTAGAGGAGAGAGAGGGTCGGGGAGTAGAGGAGAGAGAGGGTCTGGGGAGTAGAGGAGAGAGAGGGAGAGAGGGTCAGGGAGTAGAGGGGGGAGAGAGGGTCGGGGAGTAGAGGAGAGAGAGGGTCGGGGAGTAGAGGAGAGAGAGGGTCGGGGAGTAGAGGAGAGAGAGGGTCGGGGAGTAGGGGAGAGAGAGGGTCAGGAGTAGAGAGGAAAAGAGAGGGTCAGGGAGTAGAGAGGGAAAAGAGAGGGTCAGGGAGTAGAGGAGGGGAGAGAGAGAGTCAGGGAGTAGAGAGGGAAAAGAGAGGGTCAGGGAGTAGAGAGGGAAAAGAGAGGGTCAGGGAGTAGAGGAGGGAGAGAGAGAGGGTCGGGGAGTAGAGGAGGGAGAGAGAGAGACAGGAGTAGAGAGGGAGAGAGGGTCGGGGAGTAGAGGAGGGAGAGAGGGTCAGGGAGTAGAGGAGGGAGAGAGGGTCGGGGAGTAGAGGAGGGGAGAGAGAGAGTCAGGGAGTAGAGGAGAGAGAGGGAGTCAGGGAGTAGAGGAGAGAGAGAGGGTCGGGGAGTAGAGGAGGGAGAGAGGGTCAGGGAGTAGAGGAGGGAGAGAGGGTCAGGGAGTAGAGGAGAGAGAGAGGGTCGGGGAGTAGAGGAGGGAGAGAGGGTCGGGGAGTAGAGGAGGGAGAGAGGGTCAGGGAGTAGAGGAGAGAGAGAGGGTCGGGGAGTAGAGGAGGGAGAGAGGGTCGGGGAGTAGAGGAGGGAGAGAGAGGGTCGGGGAGTAGAGGAGAGAGAGGGAGTCAGGGAGTAGAGGAGGGAGAGAGGGTCAGGGAGTAGAGGAGGGAGAGAGGGTCGGGGAGTAGAGGAGGGAGAGAGAGGGTCGGGGAGTAGAGGAGGGAGAGAGAGGGTCGGGGAGTAGAGGAGGGAGAGAGAGAGTCAGGGAGTAGAGAGGGAAAAGAGAGGGTCAGGGAGTAGAGAGGGAAAAGAGAGGGTCAGGGAGTAGAGGAGGGAGAGAGAGAGGGTCGGGGAGTAGAGGAGGGAGAGAGAGAGTCAGGGAGTAGAGAAGGAGAGAGAGGGTCGGGGAGTAGAGGAGGGAGAGAGAGAGTCAGGGAGTAGAGAGTGAGAGAGGGTCGGGGAGTAGAGGAGGGAGAGAGAGAGTCAGGGAGTAGAGAGGGAAAAGAGAGGGTCGGGGGAGTAGAGGAGGGAGAGAGAGAGTCAGGGAGTAGAGGAGGGAGAGAGAGAGTCAGGGAGTAGAGGAGGGAAAAGAGAGGGTCAGGGAGTAGAGGAGGGAGAGAGAGAGTCAGGGAGTAGAGGAGGGGAGAGAGAGTCAGGGAGTAGAGGAGGGAGAGAGAGAGTCAGGAGTAGAGAGGGAAAAAGAGAGGGTCGGGGAGTAGAGGGAGGAGAGAGAGAGTCAGGAGTAGAGAGGGAAAAGAGAGGGTCGGGAGTAGAGGAGGGAGAGAGAGAGTCAGGGAGTAGAGGAGGGAGAGAGAGAGTCAGGGAGTAGAGGAGGGAAAAGAGAGGGTCAGGGAGTAGAGGAGGGAGAGAGAGAGTCAGGGAGTAGAGGAGGGAGAGAGAGAGTCAGGGAGTAGAGGAGGGAGAGAGAGAGTCAGGGAGTAGAGAGGAAAAAGAGAGGGTCAGGGAGTAGAGAGGGAGAGAGAGAGTCAGGGAATAGAGGAGGGAGAGAGAGAGTCAGGGAGTAGAGGAGGGGAGAGAGAGTCAGGGAGTAGAGAGGGAAAAGAGAGGGTCATGGAGTAGAGGAGGGAGAGAGAGTCAGGGAGTAGAGAGGGAGAGAGAGAGTCAGGGAGTAGAGAGGGAAAAGAGAGGGTCAGGGAGTAGAGGAGGGAGAGAGAGAGTCAGGAGTAGAGGGGGAGAGAGAGGGTCAGGGAGTAGAGAGTTAAAAGAGAGGGTCAGGGAGTAGAGGAGGGAGAGAGAGAGTCAGGAGTAGAGGGGGAGAGAGAGGGTCAGTGAGTAGAGAGGGAGAGAGGGTCAGGAGTAGAGAGGGAGAGAGAGGGTCCGGGAGTAGAGGGGAGAGAGGGTCAGGGAGTAGAGAGGGGAGAGAGAGGGTCAGGGAGTAGAGGAGGGAGAGAGAGAGTCAGGGAGTAGAGAGGGAAAAGAGAGGGTCAGGGAGTAGAGGAGGGAGAGAGAGAGTCAGGAGTAGAGAGGGGGAGAGAGAGGGTCAGTGAGTAGAGAGGGAGAGAGGGTCAGGGAGTAGAGAGGGAGAGAGAGGGTCCAGGAGTAGAGAGGGAGAGATGGTCAGGGAGTAGAGGAGGGGAGAGAGGGTCAGGGAGTAGAGAGGGAGAGATGGTCAGGGAATAGAGAGGGGAGAGAGAGGGTCTGGGAGTAGAGAGGGGAGAGAGGGTCAGGGAGTAGAGAGGGGAGAGAGAGGGTCAGGGAGTAGAGAAGGAGAGATGGTCAGGGAGTAGAGAGGGAGAGAGAGGGTCAGGGAGTAGAGAGGGGAGAGAGGGTCAGGGAGTAGAGAGGAGAGAGAGGGTCAGGAGTAGAGAGGGAGAGAGAGAGTCAGGGAGTAGAGAGGGAGAGAGAGGGTCAGGGAGTAGAGAGGGAGAGAGAGAGTCAGGGAGTAGAGAGGGAGAGAGAGAGTCAGGGAGTAGAGAGGGAGAGAGAGGGTCAGGGAGTAGAGGGGGAGAGAGAGGGTCAGGGAGTAGAGAGGGGGAGAGAGAGGGTCAGGGAGTAGAGAGGGAGAGAGAGGGTCAGGGAGTAGGGAGGGGGGAGAGAGAGGGTCAGGGAGTAGAGAGGGGAGAGAGAGGGTCAGGGAGTAGAGAGGGGGAGAGAGAGAGTCAGGGAGTAGAGGAGGGAGAGAGAGAGTCAGGGAGTAGAGGAGAGAGAGGGTCAGGGAGTAGAGAGGGAGAGAGAGGGTCAGGGAGTAGAGAGGGGGAGAGAGAGGGTCAGAGAGTAAAGAGGGAGAGAGAGGGTCAGGGAGTAGAGAGGGAGAGAGAGAGGGTCAGAGAGTAAAGAGGGAGAGAGAGGGTCAGGGAGTAGAGAGGGAGAGAGAGGGTCAGGGAGTAGAGGAGGGAGAGAGAGGGTCAGGGAGTAGAGGAGGGAGAGAGAGGGTCAGGGAGTAGAGGAGGGAGAGAGAGGGTCGGGGAGTAGAGGAGGGAGAGAGAGGGTCAGGGAGTAGAGAGGGAGAGAGATGGTCAGAGAGTAAAGAGGGAGAGAGAGGGTCAGGGAGTAGAGGAGGGAGAGAGAGGGTCAGGGAGTAGAGGAGGGAGAGAGAGGGTCAGGGAGTAGAGAGGGGGAGAGAGAGGGTCAGGGAGTAGAGGAGGGAGAGAGAGGGTCAGAGAGTAGAGAGGAGAGAGAGGGTCAGGGAGTAGAGGAGGGAGAGAGAGGGTCAGGGAGTAGAGGAGGGGAGAGAGGGTCAGGGAGTAGAGAGGAGAGAGAGGGTCAGGGAGTAGAGGAGGGAGAGAGAGGGTCAGGGAGTAGAGAGGAGAGAGAGGGTCAGGGAGTAGAGAGGGAGAGAGAGGGTCAGAGAGTAAAGAGGGAGAGAGAGGGTCAGGGAGTAAAGAGGGAGAGAGAGGGTCAGGGAGTAGAGAGGGGAGAGAGATGCCTGAATAGAGTGTTCACATACTGTCTGTCCAGATGGGTTGATTCAGTGGAGGCCCGCCTGACTGATGGAATTAGGGAAACTCTGGCGTACATCTCAGACACACACAGGACAGCTCAGATAAGTCACCCTCCATAACTTCATTACAGTCCGCTGTGCCTTCAGGCAGGACATTTGGTTCAGACAATATGTTTGACTCTCTGTTGTTCTCTGCAAGAGTCCCAAATTGCTCCCTTTTCCCTTTGGGACCTGGTCTAAAGTAGTGCACTACCCTATAGGACCTGGTCTAAAGTAGTGCACTACCCTATAGGCCCTAGTCTAAAGTAGTCCACTACCCTATAGGACCTGGTCTAAAGTAGTCCACTACCCTATAGGACCTGGTCTAAAGTAGTCCACTACCCTATAGGACCTGGTCTAAAGTAGTCCACTACCCTATAGGACCTGGTCTAAAGTAGTGCACTACCCTATAGGACCTGGTCTAAAGTAGTGCACTACCCTATAGGCCCTAGTCTAAAGTAGTCCACTACCCTATAGGACCTGGTCTAAAGTAGTCCACTACCCTATAGGACCTGGTCTAAAGTAGTCCACTACCCTATAGGACCTGGTCTAAAGTAGTGCACTACCCTATAGGACCTGGTCTAAAGTAGTGCACTACCCTATAGGACCTGGTCTAAAGTAGTGCACTACCCTATAGGACCTGGTCTAAAGTAGTAAACACTATATATAGAATAGGGTGGCATTTGGGATGCAAGGCCTTGACTCTACTCTCATTGAATTTCAATAGATGAATCCCTTCAACAAAAATGACTGACTGAAGAGTTATGTTCCTAAAGTGAGTGTATACATCAGATCACATCATGTCACATCAGATCACATCATGTCACATCCGATCACATCAGGTCACATCAGGTCACATCAGGTCACATCCGATCACATCAGGTCACATCAGGTCACATCAGGTCACATCCGATCACATCAGGTCACATCAGGTCAGATCAGATCAGATCAGATCAGATCAGATCAGGTCACATCAGATCACATCAGATCACATCAAATCACATCCGATCACATCAGATCACATCAGATCACATCAGATCACATCAGATCACATCAGATCACATCAGATCACATCAGATCACATCAGATCACATCACATCAGATCACATCACATACACACGGTTAACAGATGTTAATGGGTCTTTACATCAGATCACAACCCGGCCTTATTCTAAAATTAATGAAATTATATGTTTTTTTCCCCTCATCAATCTACACACAGTACCCCAGAATTGTAAAGTAGATGGTGGGAGTCAGGATGCAGAGAGTCAGGAGTCAGGGAGTCAGGGAGTCAGGGAGTCAGGGAGTCAGGAGTCAGGGAGTCAGGAGTCAGGAGTCAGGAGTCAGGGAGTCAGGAGTCAGGAGTCAGGAGTCAGGGAGTCAGGGAGTCAGGGAGTCAGGAGTCAGGGAGTCAGGAGTCAGGAGTCAGGAAGCAGGGAGTCAGGGAGTCAGGAAGCAGGGAGTCAGGAGTCAGGGAGTCAGGGAGTCAGGAGTCAGGGAGTCAGGGAGTCAGGGAGTCAGGAGTCAGGGAGTCAGGAGTCAGGAGTCAGGGAGTCAGGGAGTCAGGATGCAGAGAGTCAGGAGTCAGGGAGTCAGGAGTCAGGAGTCAGGAAGCAGGGAGTCAGGAGTCAGGGAGTCAGGAGTCAGGAGTCAGGAAGCAGGGAGTCAGGAGTCAGGGAGTCAGGAAGCAGGAGTCAGGTAGTCAGGGAGCAGGGAGTCAGGAGTCAGGGAGTCAGGAGTCAGGGAGTCAGGAGTCAGGGAGTCAGGAAGCAGGGAGTCAGGGAGTCAGGTAGTCAGGTAGTCAGGGAGCAGGGAGTCAGGGAGTCAGGAGTCAGGGAGTCAGGAAGCAGGGAGTCAGGAGTCAGGGAGTCAGGGAGTCAGGGAGTCAGGGAGCAGGGAGTCAGGAAGCAGGGAGTCAGGGAGTCAAGAAGCAGGGAGTCAGGGAGTCAGGAAGCAGGGAGCAGGGAGTCAGGGAGTCAGGAGTCATGGAGTCAGGAGTCAGGGAGCAGGGAGTCAGGAAGCAGGGAGTCAGGACTCAGGGAGCAGGGAGTCAGGAAGCATGGAGTCAGGAAGCAGGGAGTCATGGAGTCAGGAAGCAGGGAGTCAGGGAGTCAGCAAGCAGGGAGTCAGGGAGTCAGGAAGCAGGGAGCATGGAGTCAGTGAGTCAGAAAGCAGGGAGTCAGGGAGCAGGGAGTCAGGGAGCAGGGAGTCAGAGAGCAGGGAGTCAGGGAGTCAGGGAGCAGGGAGTCAGGTAGTCAGAAAGCAGGGAGTCAGGGAGTCAGAAAACAGGGAGTAAGGGAGTCAGGAGTCAGGGAGCAGGGAGTCATTGAGTCAGGGAGTGAGGGAGTCAGAAAGCAGGGAGTCAGGGAGCAGGGAGTCAGGGAGCAGGGAGTCAGGGAGTCAGGGAGTCAGGAGTCAGGGAGCAGGGAGTCAGGGAGCAGGAGTCAGGGAGCAGGGAGTCAGGAAGCAGGGAGTCAGGGAGCAGGGAGTCAGGGAGTCAGGGAGCAGGAGTCAGGGAGTCAGGGAGCAAGAAGCAGGGAGTCAGGAAGCAGGAGTCAGGAGTCAGGGAGTCAGGGAGCAGGGAGTCAGGAAGCAGGGAGCCAGGGAGCAGGGAGTCAGGGAGCAGGGAGTCAGGGAATCAGGGAGTCAGTGAGCAGGGAGTCAGGGAGTCAAGGAGTCAGGAGTCAGGGAGCAGAGATTCAGGAAGTCAGGGAGCAGGGAGTCAGGGAGCAGGGAGTCAGGGAGTCAGGAAGCAGGGAGTCAGGGAGTCAGGGAGCAGGGAGCCGGGAGTCAGGGAGTCAGGGAGCAGGGAGTCAGGGAGTCAGGGAGAAGGGAGTCAGGGAGCAGGGAGTCAGGGAGTCAGGGGTCAGGGAGCAGGGATTCAGAAAGTGAGGGAGCAGGGAGTCAGGGAGCAGGGAGTCAGGGAGTCAGGAAGCAGGGAGTCAGGGAGTCAGGGAGTCAGGGAGCAGGGAGCAGGAGTCAGGGTGTCAGGGAGCAGGGAGTCAGGAGCAGGGAGCAGGGAGCAGGGAGCAGGGAGTCAGGGAGCAGGGAGTCAGGAGTCAGGGAGTCAGGGAGTCAGGGAGCAGGGAGCAGGGAGTCAGGGAGCGGGGAGTCAGGGAGTCAGGAGTCAGGGAGCAGGGAGTCAGGGAGTCAGAAAGCAGGGAGTCAGGGAGTCAGGGAGCAGGGAGTCAGGGAGCAGGGAGCAGGGAGTCAGGAGTCAGGGAGTCAGGGAGTCAGGGAGTCAGGGAGCGGGGAGTCAGGGAGTCAGGAGTCAGGGAGCAGGGAGTCAGGAGTCAGAAAGCAGGGAGTCAGGGAGTCTGTGAGCAGGGAGTCAGGGAGTCAGGGAGTCAGGGAGCAGGGAGTCAGGGAGTCAGGGAGCAGGGAGCAGGGAGTCAGGGAGCAGGGAGTCAGGGAGTCAGGGAGTCAGGGAGCAGGGAGTCAGGAGTCAGGGAGTCAGGGAATCAGGGAGCGGGAGTCAGGGAGTCAGGAGTCAGGGAGCAGGGAGTCAGAAAGCAGGGAGTCAGGGAGTCTGTGAGCAGGGAGTCAGGAAGCAGAATCAGTTAGTGAGTTTAGTAAACAAGAACATGGAACGATACAAAAGAAGGTAAGCGTCTGATGACTGAAAGAACAGAGTGTTAGATATGAACTGTAAGTAATCAAGGGAGTAATGAAGTCCAGGTGTGACTGATGATGAGACGCAGGTGTAAGTAATGATGGGTTGCCAGGTTTGGTCAAAGATTGGTTGCCAGATTAGGATAAAGATGGGTTGCCATGTGAAAGTAATGATGGGTTGCCAGGTGTAAGTAATGAAGGGTTGCCAGGTGTAGGTATTGATTTGTTGCCAGGTTTGCATAAAGATGGGTTGCCATGTTAAAGTAATGATGGGTTGCCAGGTCTAAGTAATGAAGGGTTGCCAGGTGTAGGTAATGATTTGTTGCCAGGTTTGCATAAAGATGGGTTGCCATGTGTAAGGAAAGATGGGTTGCCAGGTTTGCTGAAAGATGGGTTGCCAGGTACAAGTAATGATGGGTTGCCAGGTTTGCATAAAGATGGGTTGCCAGGTATATGTACTGATGGGTTGCCAGGTTTGCAAAAGATGGGTTGCCAGGTATAAGTAATGATGGGTTGCCAGGTGTAAATAAAGATGGGTTCCCAGGATTGCGTCAAGATGGGTTACCTGGTTTACGTAAATATGGGTTGACCAGGTTTGCATAAATATGGGTTGCCAGGTTTGTGTAAAGATGGGTTACCAGGTTTGCGTGATTTTGGGGAAAAATTGAAGGGGTCTGAATACTTTACGAAAGCATTGTATATTAAATTAACCCCTGGAGACTGGAGACTACGACACACACACACACACACAGACACACACACACACACACACACACACACACACACACACACACACACACACACACACAGACACACACACACAGACACACACACAGACACACACACAGACACACACACACACACACACCGTCGTCGTCCCTCATCCTCTCCTCTCTTTTTGTATCAACGTCTGTAGTCAGCGTGGAGCCCAATGACACCATTGCTTTTTATAGGGTCGTCACACTACCAAACCAATCCAAGTTGAGAGGGAAGACGGAGAGAAGAAAACCACTGAGCACTTCAGCGTGCTGACAGAACCAGCCTCAACACCCTGAGACACTACACACAGACAGAACCAGACTCAACACCCTGAGACACGACACACAGACAGAACCAGACTCAACACCCTGAGACACTACACACAGACAGAACCAGCCTCAACACCCTGAGACACGACACACAGACAGAACCAGCCTCAACACCCTGAGACACGACACACAGACAGAACCAGCCTCAACACCCTGAGACACTACACACAGACAGAACCAGCCTCAACACCCTGAGACACGACACACAGACAGAACCAGCCTCAACACCCTGAGACACGACACACAGACAGAACCAGACTCAACACCCTGAGACACGACACACAGACACAGACACACACACACACACAGACACACACACAGACACACACACACAGACACAGACACAGACACACACACACACACAGACACACACACACACACAGACAGAACCAGACTCAACACCCTGAGACACTACACACAGACAGAACCAGCCTCAACACCCTGAGACACGACACACAGACAGAACCAGCCTCAACACCCTGAGACACTACACACAGACAGAACCAGCCTCAACACCCTGAGACACGACACACAGACAGAACCAGCCTCAACACCCTGAGACACGACACACAGACAGAACCAGCCTCAACATCCTGAGACACGACACACAGACAGAACCAGACTCAACACCCTGAGACACGACACACAGACAGAACCAGACTCAACACCCTGAGACACTACACACAGACAGAACCAGCCTCAACACCCTGAGACACTACACACAGACAGAACCAGCCTCAACACCCTGAGACACGACACACAGACAGAACCAGCCTCAACACCCTGAGACACTACACACAGACAGAACCAGCCTCAACACCCTGAGACACGACACACAGACAGAACCAGCCTCAACACCCTGAGACACGACACACAGACAGAACCAGCCTCAACACCCTGAGACACGACACACAGACAGAACCAGCCTCAACACCCTGAGACACTACACACAGACAGAACCAGCCTCAACACCCTGAGACACGACACACAGACAGAACCAGCCTCAACACCCTGAGACACGACACACAGACAGAACCAGCCTCAACACCCTGAGACACGACACACAGACAGAACCAGCCTCAACACCCTGAGACACTACACACAGACAGAACCAGCCTCAACACCCTGAGACACTACACACAGACAGAACCAGCCTCAACACCCTGAGACACGACACACAGACAGAACCAGCCTCAACACCCTGAGACACTACACACAGACAGAACCAGCCTCAACACCCTGAGACACGACACACAGACAGAACCAGCCTCAACACCCTGAGACACGACACACAGACAGAACCAGCCTCAACACCCTGAGACACTACACACAGACAGAACCAGTCTCAACACCCTGAGACACGACACACAGACAGAACCAGCCTCAACACCCTGAGACACTACACACAGACAGAACCAGCCTCAACACCCTGAGACACTACACACAGACAGAACCAGCCTCAACACCCTGAGACACTACACACAGACAGAACCAGACTCAACACCCTGAGACACGACACACAGACAGAACCAGCCTCAACACCCTGAGACACGACACACAGACAGAACCAGCCTCAACACCCTGAGACACGACACACAGACAGAACCAGCCTCAACACCCTGAGACACTACACACAGACAGAACCAGCCTCAACACCCTGAGACACTACACACAGACAGAACCAGCCTCAACACCCTGAGACACGACACACAGACAGAACCAGCCTCAACACCCTGAGACACACAGACACACAGACAGAACCAGCCTCAACACCCTGAGACACGACACACAGACAGAACCAGCCTCAACACCCTGAGACACTGAGACACACACAGACAGAACCAGCCTCAACACCCTGAGACACGACACACAGACAGAACCAGCCTCAACACCCTGAGACACGACACACAGACAGAACCAGCCTCAACACCCTGAGACACTACACACAGACAGAACCAGCCTCAACACCCTGAGACACTACACACAGACAGAACCAGCCTCAACACCCTGAGACACGACACACAGACAGAACCAGCCTCAACACCCTGAGACACGACACACAGACAGAACCAGCCTCAACACCCTGAGACACGACACACAGACAGAACCAGCCTCAACACCCTGAGACACTACACACAGACAGAACCAGCCTCAACACCCTGAGACACTACACACAGACAGAACCAGCCTCAACACCCTGAGACACGACACACAGACAGAACCAGCCTCAACACCCTGAGACACGACACACAGACAGAACCAGCCTCAACACCCTGAGACACGACACACAGACAGAACCAGACTCAACACCCTGAGACACGACACACAGACAGAACCAGCCTCAACACCCTGAGACATGACACACAGACAGAACCAGACTCAACACCCTGAGACACTACACACAGACAGAACCAGCCTCAACACCCTGAGACACTACACACAGACAGAACCAGCCTCAACACCCTGAGACACTACACACAGACAGAACCAGCCTCAACACCCTGAGACACGACACACAGACAGAACCAGCCTCAACACCCTGAGACACGACACACAGACAGAACCAGCCTCAACACCCTGAGACACGACACACAGACAGAACCAGACTCAACACCCTGAGACACGACACACAGACAGAACCAGACTCAACACCCTGAGACACGACACACAGACAGAACCAGCCTCAACACCCTGAGACACTACACACAGACAGAACCAGCCTCAACACCCTGAGACACTACACACAGACAGAACCAGCCTCAACACCCTGAGACACGACACACAGACAGAACCAGCCTCAACACCCTGAGACACGACACACAGACAGAACCAGCCTCAACACCCTGAGACACCCTGAGACACACACAGACAGAACCAGCCTCAACACCCTGAGACACGACACACAGACAGAACCAGCCTCAACACCCTGAGACACGACACACAGACAGAACCAGCCTCAACACCCTGAGACACACACACACACACACACACACACACACACACACACACACACACACACACACACACACACACACACACACACACACACACACACACACACACACACACACACAGACAGACAGATAGGTGAAGAAAAGCACATTGATTTCCCCTCTACAGGACACTGACGCTACTTTTAATATTCCCATGCTTTTCTTTACATCTCATTTTTGGGGGGTACGGGTCCCAAAATGGCACCCTATTCCCGAACGTAGTACACTAGGTCCCCTTGGGATCTGGACAAAGAAGTAGTGCACTACATAGTGGATATTATTCCCTTTGGGACATATTGTTTTTTATTTTATTCTCCCATTACAGACTGAAAATGAAATTGGCATTTCTGTTTAAGCTTCACAAATTGATTTCTCACCCCCTGGGTGGTAAGTAATAAGAATTACTGAGCATGACAGAGAAGCAATCGTTTCAGCATTTTCAAAAAAAAGTTACACGAAGAAAACCTAAACTCTCATTTATTTTTTCTTGCCCGTACCTGAATCAATTTTCTTCAAGGTTTCAAAAGACAATATGAGGTATTTTTGTGGTTTTTTTTTTTTTTTGGAGAGGGGGGGGTTCAATCCCTCCATTACACCAGAAATTAAAGTTAAGGCCTTCTCTCCACAAACCTATTAACAATTGCTTTCAAACCAGGCTCCATCCATCCAGTACCTCCTGATAACACAGCTCCTTCCATCCAGTACCTCCTGATAACACAGCTCCATCCATCCAGTACCTCCTGATAACACAGCTCCATCCATCCAGTACATCCTGATAACACAGCTCCATCCATCCAATACCTCCTGATAACACAGCTCCTTCCATCCAGTACCTCCTGATAACACAGCTCCTTCCATCCAGTACCTCCTGATAACACAGCTCCTTCCATCCAGTACCTCCTGATAACACAGCTCCTTCCATCCAGTACCTCCTGATAACACAGCTCCTTCCATCCATCCAATACCTCCTGATAACACAGCTCCTTCCATCCAGTACCTCCTGACAACACAGCTCCTTCCATCCAATACCTCCTGATAACACAGCTCCTTCCATCCAATACCTCCTGATAACACAGCTCCTTCCATCCAATACCTCCTGATAACACAGCTCCATCCATCCAATACCTCCTGATAACACAGCTCCATCCATCCTATACCTCCTGATAACACAGCTCCTTCCATCCAATACCTCCTGATAACACAGCTCCTTTCATCCAGTACCTCCTGATAACACAGCTCCTTCCATCCAATACCTCCTGATAACACAGCTCCTTCCATCCACTACCTCCTGACAACACAGCTCCTTCCATCCTATACCTCCTGATAACACAGCTCCTTCCATCCACTACCTCCTGACAACACAGCTCCTTCCATCCTATACCTCCTGATAACACAGCTCCTTCCATCCTATACCTCCTGATAACACAGCTCCATCCATCCAGTACCTCCTGATAACACAGCTCCTTCCATCCAATACCTCCTGATAACACAGCTCCTTCCATCCAGTACCTCCTGATAACACAGCTCCTTCCATCCAGTACCTCCTGATAACACAGCTCCTTCCATCCAATACCTCCTGATAACATGGTCTCCATGGTAACAGTGTTGGATAACACAGCTCCTTCCATCCAGTACCTCCTGATAACATAGCTCCTTCCATCCAGTACCTCCTGATAACACAGCTCCATCCATCCTATACCTCCTGATAACACAGCTCCATCCATCCAATACCTCCTGATAACACAGCTCCTTCCATCCAGTACCTCCTGATAACACAGCTGCTTCCATCCAATACCTCCTGATAACACAGCTCCTTCCATCCAATACCTCCTGATAACATGGTCTCCATGGAAACAGTGTTGGATAACACAGCTCCTTCCATCCTATACCTCCTGATAACACAGCTCCTTCCATCCAATACCTCCTGATAACACAGCTCCTTCCATCCAGTATCTCCTGATAACACAGCTCCTTCCATCCAGTACCTCCTGATAACACAGCTCCTTCCATCCAATACCTCCTGATAACACAGCCCCTTCCATCCAATACCTCCTGATAACACAGCTCCTTCCATCCAATACCTCCTGATAACA
>NW_024608911.1:52500-89740 GCF_018296145.1 Oncorhynchus tshawytscha
TAAAGTAGTGCACTATATAGGGAACAGGGCTCTGGTCTAAAGTAGTGCACTATAGGGAACAGGGTGCCATAGGGCTCTGGTCTAAAGTAGTACCCTACATAGGGAACAGGACTCTGGTCTAAAGTAGCACACTATATAGGGAACAGTGCTCTGGTCAAAGTAGTAAAGTAGTGCACTATATAGGTAACAGGGTTCTGGTCTAAAGTAGTGCCCTATATAGGGGACAGGGTGTTATAGGACTCTGGTCTAAAGTAGTACACTATATAGGGGACAGGACTCTGGTCTAAAGTAGTACACTATATAGGGAACAGGACTCTGGTCTAAAGTAGTACACTATATAGGGAACAGGACTCTGGTCTAAAGTAGTGCCCTATATAGGGGACAGGGTGTTATAGGACTCAAAAGTAGTACCTATATAGGAACAGGACTAAAGTAGTGCACTCCCATAGGGAACAGGGCACCATAGGACTGGTCTAAAGTAGTGCACTATATGGAACAGGGTGTTATAGGGCTCTGGTCTAAAGTAGTGCACTACATAGGGAACAGGGCACCATAGGACTGGTCTAAAGTAGTGCACTATATAGGGAACAGGGTGCCATTTTAGACACTGGATGACGAACGAAGATGTTAATGATGATGTCACAATACCAAGATTGACCAATGAGCACACGACTCCCATCGTTCCTAGAATGATTCCAATGGCCATTTAAACCATGATGGATCTGCTTCAGCATAATGGGAGAGTCAGTGACAGTCATTCAGAGAGTGTGTGTGTGTGTGTGTGTGTGTGTGTGTGTGTGTGTGTGTGTGTGTGTGTGTGTGTGTGTGTGTGTGTGTGTGTGTGTGTGTGTCTGTGTGTCTGTGTGTGACGGGCTGCACGTAAAATGTAGAGACCATTGGCTTAAGAGGTCAAGTCTCTCGTCAAACCACTCAAGGCTCTGAGATGGAGAGGGTCATCAGGCCACTCAAGCCTCTGAGATGGAAAGGGTCGTCAATCCACTCAAGACTCTGAGATGGAGGGGGTCATCAGGCCACTCAAGGCTCTGAGATGGAGAGGGTCGTCAAACCACTCAAGACTCTGAGATGGAGGGGTCATCAGGCCACTCAAGGCTCTGAGATGGAGAGGGTCGTCAATCCACTCAAGACTCTGAGATGGAGGGGGTCATCAGGCCACTCAAGCCTCTGAGATGGAAAGGGTCGTCAATCCACTCAAGACTCTGAGATGGAGGGGGTCATCAATCCACTCAAGACTCTGAGATGGAGAGGGTCGTCAATCCACTCAAGACTCTGAGATGGAGGGGGTCGTCAATCCACTCAAGGCTCTGAGATGGAGGGGGTCGTCAATCCACTCAAGACTCCACAAAGGACGAGAGATACTTTACTTAAACTGACCAGCAGATCACAGCCACTCTGGCTTGAGGTTAGACCAGGAATACAAACAGAAAAGAAATGTCCTTATTGGACAAATTCAGGTAACTGCCAAAATAAAGGAAACCCTTGAGTATATGAGCGGTACATCGTATATTGAAAGCAGGTTTCTTCCACACAGGCGTGATTCCTGAGTTAATTAAGCAATTAACCCCTAGAAGTGTAAGTCGTTGGGGAGGGGGTTCTACTAGGCTAACATATGGAATTGTTTTTTAGATGGTCATAGATCATTTAGGTATTTGATTTGGAATTTAAGGACACCTGTAGCTATTTAAATATACACATATATATATATATTTATCGGGAAATAAATATATATTGAATTTGGCCTTTACTACTGTAACCCATAGAAACACATTGAATAACACTTCTATAAATTGCAAAACTGACCGTCAAAAATGAAAAATAAATCATGAAAATGAGAATATTAAAATAGTTATATATATATATGTATTTTAACATCTATTATACATGTTTTTCGTGTGTGAATGAACACAATTGGAAACCTTTAAGATTTAAAAGACCATTGATTTAAATGCTCTTATGAATTCCTTCCTCTGATTGGGTTATAAACCAGATCTGTGAATTCCTTCCTCTGATTGGGTTATAAACCAGATCTGTGAATTCCTTCCTCTGATTGGGTTATAAACCAGATCTGTGAATTCCTTCCTCTGATTGGGTTATAAACCAGATCTGTGAATTCATTCCTCTGATTGGATGATTAACCAGATCTGTGAATTCCTTTCCTCTGTAATCCTTCCTCTGATTGGATGATTAACCAGATCTGTGAATTCCTTTCTCTGATTGGGTTATAAACCAGATCTGTGAATTCCTTCCTCTGATTGGGTTATAAACCAGATCTGTGAATTCCTTCCTCTGATTGGATGATTAACCAGATCTGTTTCCAACACCCTGTATCCATGAAGAGATAGATTTCCAATCAAAAACAGACTCCAATTATTATATTATTTCTTTACACATCTGTTTTCCACAATGAAGAGATTCATTTCAAATCAACTATAATCATCCAATTATTAGTATTATTTTTATTTTTTTATTTTTGGGGGTAATTGATACAATTGTATCCCTTTAAAATAATGTCTGTCTGTGACTCAGTACAACAACAACAACAGCCGCAACAACAACAACAACAACAACAACAACAACAACAACAACAACAACAACAACAACAACAACAACAACAACAACAACAACAACAACAACAACAACAACAACAACAACAACAACAACAACAACAACAACAACAACAACAACAACATCAACATCAACAACAACAACAACAACAACAACAACAACAACAACAACAACAACAACAACAGCCGCAATAAAATATAATGGAAGGATGAAATAAATAAATAACAGGCCCGAAAACAAATAATCCAAAAGTTACTCCACATGATGCTGCAACAAAAAAAGAGACACCGTTTAGAGAATCTGAAATATAACCCAAACCAAGTCTCTGATGCTCATTATACACTCTATATTTACAAAAGTATGTGGACACCCCTTCCAATGAGTGGATTTGTGGACATTTTAAATCGAAGCACACCGCCATGCAATCTCCATAGACAAACATTGGCAGTAGAATTAACCTCTATTGAAGATGTCAGTGACTTTTCAACGAGGCACCGTCGCGGGATGCCACTTTTCCAACAAGTCAGTTCGTCAAATTTCTGCTCTGCTAAAAGCTGCCCCGGTCAACTGTAAGTGCTGTTGTTGTGAGCAACAACGGCTCAGCCGCTAAGTGGGGCCACACAAAGCTCACAGAAGAGCTTCGTGACTTTCAAAGTGGCACCGTCATAGGATGCCACTTTTCCAACAAGTTCATCTAGCAAGTGTCTGACATTTTCAACCTCTCCCTGGCCGAGTCTGTAATACCAACATGTTTATAGCAGACCACCATAGTCAGGTAACCTAGTGGTTAGAGTGTAGAGGAGGCAGGTAGCCTAGTGGTTAGAGTGTAGAGGAGGAGGCTGGTAGCCTAGTGGTTAGAGTGTAGAGGAGGCAGGTAGCCTAGTGGTTAGAGTGTAGAGGTGGCAGGTAGTCTAGTGGTTGGAGTGTAGACGTAGCAGGTAGTCTAGTGGTTTAAGTGTAGAGGAGGCAGGTAGTCTAGTGGTTAGAGCGTTGGACTAGTAACCGGAAGATTGCAAGTTCAAATCTCAGAGCTGACAAGGTACAAATCTGTCATTCTGCCCCTGAACAGGCAGTTAACCCACTGTTCCTAGGCCGTCATTGAAAATAAGAATTTGTTCTTTTAACTCACTTGCCTAGTTAAATAAAGGTAAAATGTATATTTTTTTTAAACAAAATAGTCCCTGTACCCAAGGTAACCTGCCTAAATTATTACCTCCTCCGTAGCACTCACATCAGTAGCCGTGAAGTGCTTTGAAAGGCTGGTCATGGCTCACATCAACACCATCATGCCAGAAACTCTACACCCACTCTAATTTGCATACCGCCGCCACACACCCACAGATGATGCAATCTCTACTGCACTCCACACTGCCCTTTCCCACCTGAACAAGAGGAACACTTATGTGAGAATACTGTTCATTGACTACAGCTCAGCGTTCAACACCGTAGTGTTGCCACACTGATCCTCAACACGGGGGGGCCCTTCAGATTCAAGTTCCTTGTCGTCCGCCATCACCAACAAACTATCGTGGTCCGAACCAAGACAGTCGTGAAGGGAAAAAGACAACACCTTTTCCCCTCCACCTAAAGAGACCGAAAAGATTTGGTATATGTCCCCAGATCCTCCAAAAACATTCTACGGCTGCACCATCGAGAGCATCCTGACCGGTTGCGTCACCGCCAGGTGTCACTAGTGTTAGAGGAAATTATGGTTGAAATGACTAATTATGTATACATTCCAATCAGAACTGACTAGTCCAAATGCTATAATGTACTCTACATGTGAATTTTCTCTCTTGCTCCCATTCCCAATTGTATATAAAGTAGTCAGGAGTTTAGTAACAATGAAGGTCTGTTCCTTAGTTCATTCAGTGTACAAATCTCCAGGTGGCGGGAACGGCCCATCTCCAGATTGTCTAGAATGTCGATTTATACTGACTGGCCTTGACTTCGTGCTGATAACGCGAAGGCTAGAGGGCCCCTCTACTGGTGAAATGGAACGTTTAGAAAACGCTGACGTCATTTTCAGTTTATAACCTGTGGAAATATGTGTATGGGGGAGTACTCTCTTGAAATAAACGCTGTTACTTTTGGCTTTTAAGACTGGTCTCAATCTACTTCATGCATAATTAATGAACTTACAGCTCATTAATGAATTAGAATGAGTGAGAATCTGGTTTTGGCTACAAAACATACAGGAATTTAGAAATTCCACGAACACTAGTCACTTTAAATAACGCCAATTTAATCATGTTTACGTATCCTACCTTACCTCATAGGTATATATTCTATACATACTGTATATACTACATATACTATACCATCTACTTATCTCATAGGTATATATTCTATACATACTGTATATACTACATATACTATACCATCTACTCATCTCATATGTATATATTCTATACATACTGTATATACTACATATACTATACCATCTACTTATCTCATAGGTATATATTCTCTACATACTGTATATACTACATATACTATACCATCTACTCATCTCATAGGTATATATTCTTATATACTGTATATACCACATATACTATACCATCTACTTATCTCATAGGTATATATTCTATACATACTGTATATACTACATATACTATACCATCTACTCATCTCATATGTATATATTCTCTACATACTGTATATACTACATATACTATACCATCTACTTATCTCATAGGTATATATTCTCTACATACTGTATATACTACATATACTATACCATCTACTTATCTCATAGGTATATATTCTCTACATACTGTATATATACCACATATACTATACCATCTACTCATCTCATAGGTATATATTCTATATACTGTATATACTCAAATACTATACATCTGTATTTTATCTCATAGGTATATATTCTCTACATACTGTATATACTGACACCATACTATACCATCTAGCCCTCATCTGAGTAGGTATATATTCTCTGACATACCATATACTACATATACTATACCATCTACTTATCTCATAGGTATATATAGCCCTACATACTGTATATACTACATATACTATCATCTGTCATCTCATAGGTATATATTCTTCATACTGATATACCAGGATATACTATACCATCTACTCATCTCATAGGCATATAGCCCTATACATACTGTATATGCTACATATACTATACCATCTACTCATCTCATATGTATATATTCCTGACATACTGTATATACCATATACTATACCAGGCGGTATCTCATAGGTATATAGCCCTACATACTGTATATACGGCCCATATACTATCATCTGTGGCCATAGGTATATTCCTGACATACTGTATATACCTATACTATACCATCTACTCATCTCATAGGTATATATTCTATACATACTGTATATACTACATATACTATACCATCTACTGTATCTTGCCTATGCCTTCCTGACATCCATATATTTATATGTACATATTCTCATTAATTCCTTTTACATGGTGTGTATTTGTGTGTATTAGGTCGTATGAAGGAATTTGTTAGATTACTTGTTAGATGTTACTGCACTGTCGGAACTAGAAGCACAAGCATTTCACTACACTCGCATTAACATCTGGTAACCATGTGTATGTGACCAATTAAAATTGTACTTGATTTGATTTGTCAGAGGAAAGCCCTACAGAGCTACAGAGTGAGTACGACCCAGTACATCACTGGGCCTGGCTTCCTGCCATCCAGGACCTTTATACCAGGCGGTGTCAGAGGAAAGCCCTATAGAGGGTAGTGCGTACGACCCAGTACATCACTGTGGCCAGGCTTCCTGCCATCCAGGACCCTATACCAGGCGGTGTCAGAGGAAAGCCCTATAGAGGGTAGTGAGTACGACCCAGTACATCACTGTGGCCAGGCTTCCTGACAACCAGGACCTTTATACCAGGCGGTGTCAGAGGAAAGCCCTATAGAGGGTAGTGAGTACGACCCAGTACATCACTGTGGCCAGGCTTCCTGACAACCAGGACCTTTATACCAGGCGGTGTCTGAGGAAAGCCCTATAGAGGGCAGTGAGTACGACCCAGTACATCACTGTGGCCAGGCTTCCTGCCATCCAGGACCTTTATACCAGGCGGTGTCAGAGGCCCAAAAAATTGTCAAGGACTGCCCAGTACATCACTAGTGGCCAGGCAAATTACCTCCACAACCCCGCACTTGACCTGTACCGTAACACCTGTATATAGCCTCCACATTGACTCTGTACCGGTACCCCCTGTATATAGCCTGCACATTGACTCTGTACCATCACTGTATATAGCTTCCACATTGACTCTGTACCAGGACCTGTATATAGCCTCCACATTGACTCTGACCGGTAGCCCCCCAATAGCCTCCACATTGACTCTGCACCGGTACCCCTGTATATAGCCTCCACATTGACTCTGCACCGGTACCCCTGCATATATAGCCTCCACATTGACTCTGTACCGTAACACCCTGTATATAGCCTCCACATTGACTCTGTACCTACCCTGTATATAGCCTCCACATTGACTCTGTACCGTAATACCTTGTATATAGCCTCCACATTGACTCTGTACAGGACCATATAGCCTCCACATTGACTCTGTACCAGTACCTCCTGTATATTTTCCACATTGAGTCTGTACCGTAACACCCTGTATATAGCCTCCACATTGACTCTGTACCGTAACACCCTGTATATAGCCTCCACTTTGACTCTGTACCGGTACCCCTGTATATAGCCTCCACATTGACCTGTACCACCAGCCTGTTATAGCCTCCATTGACTCTGTACCGTAACACCCTGTATATAGCCTCCACATTGACTCTGTACCGTAATAACACCCTGTATATAGCCTCCACATTGACTCTGACCGTACCCTGTATATAGCCTCCAGATTGACTCTGTACCGCCCAACACCCTGTATATAGCCTCCACATTGACTCTGTACCGTAACACCCTGTATATAGCCTCCACATTGACTCTGTACCGTAACAGCCTATATATAGCCTCCACATTGACTCTGTACCGTTGTTGATGTTGTTGTGGTTGTTGTTGTTGTTGATTATGTTGTTGTTGATGATGTTCTTGTGGTTGTTGTTGTTGATGATGTTGTTGTTGATGATGTTGTTGTTGTTGATGATGGTGGTTGTTGTTGTTGTTGTTGTTGATGATGTTGTTGTTGATGTTGATGATGTGGTGGTTGTTGTTGTTGTTGATGATGTTGTTGTTGTTGTTGATGATTGGTGGTTGTTGTTGTTGATGATGTTGTGGTTGTTATTGTTGATGATGTTGTTGTTGTTGATGATGTTGTTGTTGTTGTTGATGATGTGGTGGTTGTTATTGTTGTTGTTGATGATGTTGTTGTTGATGATGTGGTGGTTGTTGTTGATGATGTGGTGGTTGTTGTTGTTGTTGATGATGTTGTTATTGTTGATGATGTTGTGGATGATGTTGTTGTTGATGATGGTGTTGTTGTTGTTGTTGTTGTTGTTGTTCAGAAAGAGATGGAGAAAGCTAGGTAAATTGTCATTGTTCTTCACAGTAAGACAGAGGTAAGACATGAAGCCCTCCTGAAGCACCGAGGCTGTGTATATTACAGTAGGTGGTCCTGAAGGTTTATACTGTGTGTCTGTGTGTGTGTGTGTGTGTGTGTGTGTGTGTGTGTGTGTGTGTGTGTGTGTGTGTGTGTGTGTGTGTGTGTGTGTCTGTTTCTGTGTGTGTGTGCCTCAGCAGTCAGTCCCATACATATGTTTTGTAGATTAGACCCAACCTAATCTAATCACAATACAATCACGTTGGGATTTATCTGTCTTGAAAGCTCAAGGTTAGCGGTTAGCGTGGAAGCTAACGTACCGTAGCGCTAGCAGCACAACCCGTTCAGAGTGGAAGCTAACGCTCTGTAGCGCTAGCAGCACAAACCGTTCAGAGGGAAGCTAACGCCCGTAGCGCCAGCAGCACAACCCGTTCAGAGTGGAAGCTAACGCACCGTAGCGCCAGCAGCACAACCCGTTCAGAGTGGAAGCTAACGCACCGTAGCGCTAGCAGTACAACCCGTTCAGAGTGGAAGCTAACGTACCGTAGCGCTAGCAGCACAACCTGTTCAGAGTGGAAGCTGAGAGGAAAATGGCATTTAAAAGTTCCGCGTTGTCTCTGCCCCTTAGAGGTGCTCCTCCACAACCTAAACACACGCCCTCAAAAACCGATTACAGCCAAGAAGACTGTGTTCCTCCAGGATAACACTTCATCTCCATATCTGAACAATAACGCGAGCTAAACCGTCATTATTTTTTGGGCGAGTAAACGAAAACAATGCAACTGACATTACAAAGAAGCCCATTGTCAAGGAAATCACTTTGGGGATAAAAGGTGTTGAAGATATACTGTATACAGCCCAAATGGACCACTATTCCCTTTACAGAACCCCATGGGCTCTGGTCAACGTAGTGTACTATACAGTGAAGGGGATAGGGTGCTGTTTGGAACACTGTCTCGCTCACTCTCTGTCTCTCTCTCTCGCTCTCTCTCTCTCTCTCTCTCTCTCTCTATCTCTCCCTGTCTGTCTCTCACTGTCTCACTGTCTCTCTCACTGTCTCTCTCTCTCTCTCTCTCTCTCTCTCTCTCTCTCTCTCCCTGTCTGTCTCTCACTGTCTCACTGTCTCTCTCTCTCACTCTCTCTCTCTCTCTCTCTCTCTCTCTCTCTCTCTCTCTCTCTCTCTCTCTATCTCTCCCTGTCTGTCTCTCACTGTCTCACTGTCTCTCTCACTGTCTCTCTCTCTCTCTCTCTCTCTATCTCTCCCTGTCTGTCTCTCACTGTCTCACTGTCTCTCTCACTGTCTCTCTCTCTCTCTCTCTCCCTGTCTGTCTCTCACTGTCTCACTGTCTCTCTCACTGTCTCACTCTCTCTCTCTCTCTCTCTCTCTCTCTCTCTCTCTCTCTCTCCCTGTCTGTCTCTCACTATCTCACTGTCTCTCTCACTGTCTGTCTCTCTCTCTCTCTCTCTCTCTCTCTCTCTCTCTCTCTCTCTCTCTCTCTCTCTCTCTAAATCCAATTTTGGATACAGACAGATTGCTTATTCAGCTAATTAGCCTGCGATGCTAATGTTGTAATTGAAGTAATCTCTCATTTCTCTCCTGGCATCAGATTGAAATATTCACCAACCTCTGTGGGGACTCCTGTTTCTACCACAGTACAGATAGAGTTTATATCACCATCTCTGACATCCTGTTTCTACTACAGTACAGATAGAGTTTATATCACCATCTCTGGCATCCTGTTTCTACTACAGTACAGATAGAGATGATTAAATCACCATCTCTGACATCCTGTACTAACTGCAGCGATAACATTACTCACATAGGTCTTTTATAGAGTTATCTTGTGTCCGACACCCGGGAATTATATATATTTTTAATTTCACCTTTATTTAACCAGGTAGGCTAGTTGAGAACACCTTTATTTAAACAGGTAGGCTAGTTGAGAACACCTTTATTTAACCAGGTAGGCTAGTTGAGAACACCTTTATTTAACCAGGTAGGCCAGTTGTGAACACCTTTATTTAACCAGGTAGGCCAGTTGAGAACACCTTTATTTAACCAGGTAGGCTAGTTGAGAACACCTTTATTTAACCAGGTAGGCTAGTTGAGAACACCTTTATTTAACCAGGTAAGCTAGTTGAGAAAACCTTTATTTAACCAGGTAGGCTAGTTGAGAACACCTTTATTTAACCAGGTAGGCCAGTTGAGAACACCTTTATTTAACCAGGTAGGCTAGTTGAGAACACCTTTATTTAACCAGGTAGGCTAGTTGAGAACACCTTTATTTAACCAGGTAGGCTAGTTGAGAACACCTTTATTTAAACAGGTAGGCTAGTTGAGAACACCTTTATTTAACCAGGTAGGCTAGTTGAGAACACCTTTATTTAACCAGGTAGGCCAGTTGTGAACACCTTTATTTAACCAGGTAGGCTAGTTGAGAACACCTTTATTTAACCAGGTAGGCCAGTTGTGAACACCTTTATTTAACCAGGTAGGCCAGTTGAGAACACCTTTATTTAACCAGGTAGGCTAGTTGAGAACACCTTTATTTAACCAGGTAGGCTAGTTGAGAACACCTTTATTTAACCAGGTAGGCTAGTTGAGAACACCTTTATTTAACCAGGTAGGCTAGTTGAGAACACCTTTATTTAACCAGGTAGGCTAGTTGAGAACACCTTTATTTAACCAGGTAGGCTAGTTGAGAACACCTTTATTTAACCAGGTAAGCTAGTTGAGTACACCTTTATTTAACCAGGTAGGCTAGTTGAGAACAAGTTCTCATTTACAACTGTGACCCTGACCAAGATAAAGTAAAGCAGTGCGACA
This sequence comes from Oncorhynchus tshawytscha, assembly GCF_018296145.1. Taxonomy (NCBI): domain Eukaryota; kingdom Metazoa; phylum Chordata; class Actinopteri; order Salmoniformes; family Salmonidae; genus Oncorhynchus; species Oncorhynchus tshawytscha. The sequence goes on from NW_024608911.1 coordinate 63,432, forward strand.
CAAACAACAACACAGAGTTACACATGGAGTAAACAAACATACAAACAACAACACAGAGTTACACATGGAGTAAACAAACATACAAACAACAACACAGAGTTACACATGGAGTAAACAAACATACAAACAACAACACAGAGTTACACATGGAGTAAACAAACATACAAACAACAACACAGAGTTACACATGGAGTAAACAAACATACAAACAACAACACAGAGTTACACATGGAGTAAACAAACATACAAACAACAACACAGAGTTACACATGGGATAAACAAACATACAAACAACAACACAGAGTTACACATGGAGTAAACAAACATACAAACAACAACACAGAGTTACACATGGAGTAAACAAACATACAAACAACAACACAGAGTTACACATGGAGTAAACAAACATACAAACAACAACACAGAGTTACACATGGAGTAAACAAACATACAAACAACAACACAGAGTTACACATGGAGTAAACAAACATACAAACAACAACACAGAGTTACACATGGAGTAAACAAACATACAAACAACAACACAGAGTTACACATGGAGTAAACAAACATACAAACAACAACACAGAGTTACACATGGAGTAAACAAACATACAAACAACAACACAGAGTTACACATGGAGTAAACAAGCGTACAGTCAATAACACAATAGAAGAAAAAGAAAGTCTATATACCGTGAAGAGGAATATAAGTGAAGTTTCATTCCAAAACTCTTTACAGTTTATCCATTTTAAGAAAATATTGGTCAATTAGCTTTTATTGTTTAATAAAAGAGATTGGTATGTTTGTTCACAATCTAATCATGGGGTAGTTCAATGACAGACGTTGCATTTGTTAAAAATCGATCACTTGATGGTTTCATTTTCAGAGAGACAAATAATCATCGTTTTTCTTCAAAATACTGCATGTCGGGCCTCACAGATAAATAAGGTTTTCCTGCTGGAACAAAAAACACAACGACATTTTAATAAAGAACACAACAAATAATACATTTGTGACATCAATATTTTTATTTTATTTTTATTTTATTTTACCTTTATTTTACCAGGCAAGTCAGTTAAGAACAAATTCTTATTTTCAATGACGGCCCTAGGAACAGTGGGTTAACTGCCTGTTCAGGGGCAGAACGACAGATTTGTACCTTGTCAGCTCAGGGATTCGAACTTACAAAATATATATAAAATAATTCAATACAGTAATATGAGATATGTATTTAAAACATTTCCATTTGACAGTGTTGCTGTCATTTAGCAGACGCTCTTATCCAGAGTGACTTAGAGTATCTGTGTTCCTCTTAAGATCGCTAAGTGAGATATCAGGTCCTCTTAAGATCGCTAAGTGAGATATCAGTTCCTCTTAAGATCGCTAAGTGAGATATCAGTTCCTCTTAAGATCGCTAAGTGAGATATCAGTTCCTCTTAAGATCGCTAAGTGAGATATCAGTTCCTCTTAAGATCGCTAAGTGAGATATCAGTTCCTCTTAAGATCGCAGATATCAGTTCCTCTTAAGATCGCTAAGTGAGATATCAGTTCCTCTTAAGATCGCTAAGTGAGATATCAGTTCCTCTTAAGATCGCTAAGTGAGATATCAGTTCCTCTTAAGATCGCTAGTGAGATATCAGTTCCTCTTAAGATCGCTAAGTGAGATATCATCAGTTCCTCTTAAGATCGCTAAGTGAGATATCAGTTCCTCTTAAGATATCAGCTAAGAGTGAGATATCAGTTCCTCTTAAGATCAAATAAGCTGTGTTCCTCTTAAGAGTGAGATATCAGTTCCTCTTAAGATCGCTAAGTGAGATATCTTAAGTCTATGAGATATCAGTCAAATAAGCTTAATGTGAGATAAGATCGCTAAGTGAGATATCAGCTCCTCTTTCTAAGTGAGATATCAGTTCCTCTTAAGATCGCTAAGTGAGATATCAGTCAAATAAACTGTAATGTGATGCCAACATTCCATTCCAGCTAAACAGTGGATATGTAGCGTTGTTTTTTTTTGCAAATAAAACTCATTTTCATCCACATCTAAAATCTATGACTAAAACATCTGAGAGCAGTGATATTTTACACACACACACGAATGTACCCCGCACGCATTTCATATCTGATGAAATTAACACAACTGTTAAAAATAGGTGGGAGGTAGCGTTTTTGGAAATAAATTCATCCAGTATAAGTAGCCTATCATCTATACACGGCGCGTGTGTATACACACGCTGATGGTCTTAACTCAATGGGATTGGTCCATTTAACACTGCTATGAGGATTCTGTGTTATGCACTATAGCCCATTACCATATACAGTATATGATTGAATATTATCTGATGTTGGTTTGTGTGGATGTATGTAGGTGTTATGCAACATAGCTGACTTGAAACATTGTTAACAGTTTCAGGGCCATGGGCCTTTCTCATGATGGAAAAATACAGAGTAGCATGAAGACAGGAACTGTGCAATGAGTTGGGGGGCACATTCAGAACGTAGTGTTGTGAGAACAAATGGTATTTTGTTAGATAACAGGAGCCAGGTGCGCCCGGGGGCTGGTACCAGCTCATTCGACAACAATCAACGATAGGCTGGGTGAGTCTAAACCACGCCCAGTCTCTACTCTGACAGGCCGGCTCGGAAGCAGGAACTAATACTGTCATCAGGGTACATTATAATATCTTTGTCAGGAACTAGTCAGTTCTCTGTTCTGCCCTGCGAGGTGGGACAGAGAGCCCGTATATACGAAAATTGCATTTACCACTTATTGCTTAGCTAAGAAAAAATACATAGTATACAATCGGTGACTCATTGTCATATTTATCCTGACACCAGATTCGAATTGACGCAAATCTAACACTACTAGTCCTTCACTCCTTCACACCACATGTCTCTGTCACATGACCTGCCCCTCGCTAGCTAGGTGTGATGAGAACACATGACCTGCCCCTCACTAGCTAGGTGTGACTAGAACACATGACCTGCCCCTCGCTTGCTTGGTGTGACTAGAACACATGACCTGCCACTCGCTTGCTAAGTGTGACTAGAACACATGACCTGCCCCTCGCTAGCTAGGTGTGACGAGAACGCATGACCTGCCCCCTCACTAGCTAGGTGTGACTAGAACACATGACCTGCCCCTCGCTAGCTAGGTGTGACTAGAACACATGACCTCGCTAGCTTAGTGTGACTAGAACACATGACCTGACCCTCGTTAGCTTGGTGTGACTGGTTCACATGACCTCGCTAGCTTGGTGTGACTAGAACACATGACCTGCCCCTCGCTAGCTAAGTGTGACTAGAACACATGACCTGTCCCTCCTAGCTAGGTGTGACTAGAACACATGACCTCGCTAGGTGTGACTAGAACACATGACCTCGCTAGCTTGGTGTGACTAGAACACATGAACTGCCCCTCGCTAGCTAGGTGTGACTAGAACACATGACCTCGCTAGCTAGGTGTGACTAGAACACATGACCTGCCCCTCGCTAGCTAGGTGTGACTAGAACACATGACCTCGCTAGCTAGGTGTGACTAGAACACTAGAACACATGACCTGCCCCTGACCGCTAGCTAGGTGTGACTAGAACACATGACCTGCCCCTAGCTAGCTTGGTGTGACTAGAACACATGACCTGCCCCCTCGCTAGCTTGGTGTGACTAGAACACATGACCTGCCCCCTCGCTAGCTTGGTGTGACTAGAACACATGACCTGCCCCTCGCTAGCTGGGTGTGACTAGAACACATGACCTCGCTAGCTGGGTGTGACTAGAACACATGACCTCGCTAGCTGGGTGTGACTAGAACACATGACCTGCCCCCTCGCTAGCTTGGTGTGACTAGAACACATGACCTCGCTAGCTAGGTGTGACTAGAACACATGACCTCGCTAGCTTGGTGTGACTTGAATATGTAACCGTGCCCCCTCGCTAGCTGGGTGTGAGAGACAGATTCAAGGCCTTAGCCAAAAAAAAAAAAGTTTCCATAAAGTGATGGGGGGATTATTTTCTGCGTGAACACTTCGAAGGCGGATCACGCCTCCTCCAACACCCATTCTGTGAGTGTTAAATCTAGCACTCCGCCTTCACCAAGTGTCAAATCAGCCCGGAGTTGGAAGGAGAGATAGAGGAAGGATTTAGCCTGGGTGGGAGTGCTAGATTAAAGGGCAAATATTTTGTGGTAAAATACTGGACAAATGTGCCTCCTCGTGTGTGTGTGTGTGTGTGTGTGTGTGTGTGTGTGTGTGTGTGTGTGTGTGTGTGTGTGTGTGTGTGTGTGTGTGTGTGTGTGTGTGTGTGCGTGTGAGTGAAATTGGGAGAAATGTAAATCTATACTAACATACTCTAAGGCTTAATGATTTTTTTTAGGGTACTTATACATTAGTATTGTTTTCCATTGTTTTACCATGGACAAGGCAATCCACAATGGAGATTAACCCAGACAGGCTTGTGTTGCAGGCTAATATAATGAGCAGATTGTGTCTCTCCAAGTCCTTAGACTTCCTCGACCAATGGGATGAGATCCTCTGTTGGCTTCTTCGACCAATGGGATGAGATCCTCTGTTGGCTTCCTCGACCAATGGGATGAGATCCTCTGTTGGCTTCCTCGACCAATGGGATGAGATCTTCTGTTGGCTTCCTCGACCAATGGGATGAGATCTTCTGTTGGCTTCCTCGACCAATGGGATGAGATCTTCTGTTGGCTTCCTCGACTAATGGGATGAGACTCACCATGGGATGAGATCTAATGGGATGATGTCCTCTGTTGGCTTCCTCTATTAGTGTGATGAGATCCTCTGTTGACTTCCTCTACTGGTGGGATGAGATCCTCTGTTGGCTTCCTCGACTAATGGGATGAGATTCTCTGTTGACTTCCTCTACTGGTGGGATGAGATCCTCTGTTGGCTTCCACTCTGGTGGGATGAGATCCTCTGTTGACTTCCTCGACTAATGGGATGAAATCCTCTGTTGACCTCCTCTCTGGTGGGATGAGATCCTCTGTTGACCTCCTCTCTGGTGGGATGAGATCCTCTGTTGGCTTCCTCGACTAATGGGATGAGATCCTCTGTTGGCTTCCTCGACTAATGGGATGAGATCCTCTGTTGGCTTCCTCGACTAATGGGATGAAATCCTCTGAATCTGTTGTTCTCTGTAGTGAAGCTGTTATTCAATGTGTTTGTACGTGCTACCAGCAGTCCCAAAAACTGGTATTCATTAAATCCATTTGTTATATTTTTTGATACTTCACGAAGTCTTAAAATTCCAAATCAAATAGCAAAATTGATCCTTGTTTTGACCTTAAAACAATTCCATATGTTGTAGCTTAGTGAGAATTCCTCCCGGCTTAGACAGGGCTCAGACTCTTCTGGGTTTTAAACTATCAAACTGTTTACTAAATCAATAGAGGGTAGGGAGGGATGTATAGCCCTTAAACATCTCTCTCTCTCTCTCTCTCTCTCTCTCTCATTAGCTAAACACACAACAGCACTCATTGTCTCAATCAGGGAATCAGGGAATCAGGGAGTAAATATGAAATAATGCTGGAAAGCAAACGAACGAGCGATAGCTCTTTCCTCCCTCCCCACACACACACACACACACACACACACACACACACACACACACACACACACACACACACACACACACACACACACACACACACACACACACACACACACACACACACACACACAGCCTTGAGGTCCAGAAACATAGGCATGAATCAAATCCCAGATGGATAATCCTTCAAAGTGTTATTTCATCAACCCACAATGGGTGGGGGGCACAGCTCCTGTTCCTGCTGGGTGGGTCTGGTGGGTGGGGGGCACAGCTCCTGTTCCTGCTGGGTGGGTCTGGTGGGTGGGGGGCACAGCTCCTCTTCCTGCCGGGTGGGTGGGGGGCACAGCTCCTGTTCCGGGTGGGTCTGGTGGGTGGGGGGCACAGCTCCTGTTCCTGCTGGGTGGGTCTGGTGGGTGGGGGGCACAGCTCCTGTTCCTGCTGGGTGGGTCTGGTGGGTGGGGGGGGGGCACAGCTCCTGTTCCTGCTGGGTGGGTCTGGTGGGTGGGGGGCACAGCTCCTGTTCCTGCTGGGTGGGTCTGGTGGGTGGGGGGCACAGCTCCTGTTCCTGCTGGGTGGGTCTGGTGGGTGGGGGGGCACAGCTCCTGTTCCTGCTGGGTGGGTCTGGTGGGTGGGGGGCACAGCTCCTGTTCCTGCCGGGTGGGTCTGGTGGGTGGGGGGCACAGCGCTGGGTAGCATAGTGAGTGTAGCGAGCAGCTAGAGAAACCTCCCTCAGGTACTGCTTTTAGGGTCAATATACTGATAAAACCCAGCTAATGATGCCTTCAAAGAGCAGCTGGGTTTAGGGAGGCTGACCACAGGAGAATCTACTTTATATTCTGTGTGTATATTATAATATTGATATAAAAAAACCAACGTATTTTTTATTAATTTAGCCCCCTCCCCTGCCCCACCTTAGTTAATTTCCACTTCCCCTGCTTTTAATGTATTATTCCACCAATTGATCTCTGTTGGTGTGTGTGTGTATGTGCGCATGGCAGGCAGGGAGTCCTCCTGAGCTTCCTACATGACCAAGTGGACGAGAGAGAGAGAGACAGAGAGACAGAGAGAGAGACAGAGAGAGAGAAAGAGAGAGACAAAGAGAGAGAAGAGAGAGAGAGAGAGAGAGAGAGAGGGAAAGAGAAAGAAAGAGACAGAGAGAGAGAGGGAGAGACAGAGACAGAGAGAGAAAGAGACAGAGAGAGAGACAGAGAGAGAGAGAGACAGAGAGAGAGAGAGAGAGAAAGAGAGAGACCGAGAGAGAGACAGAGAGTGAGAGAGACAGAGAGAGAGACAGAGAGCGAGAGAGACAGAGAGAGAGAGAGACAGAGACAGAGAGAGAGACAGAGAGAAAGAGAGAGACAGAGAGAGAGAGAGAGAGACAGAGAGAAAGAGAGAGACAGAGAGAGAGAGACAGAGAGCGAGAGAGACAGAGAGAAAGAGAGAGACGGAGAGAGAGACAGAGAGAGAGAGAGACAGAGAGAAAGAGAGAGACGGAGAGAGAGACAGAGAGAGGAGAGACAGAGAGAAAGAGAGAGACGGAGAGAGAGAGAGACAGAGAGAAAGAGAGAGACGGAGAGAGAGAGACAGAGAGAAAGAGAGAGACGGAGAGAGAGACAGAGAGAGAGAGAGACAGAGAGAAAGAGAGAGACGGAGAGAGAGAGACAGAGAGAAAGAGAGAGACGGAGAGAGAGACAGAGAGAGAGAGAGACAGAGAGAAAGAGAAGAGACGGAGAGAGAGAGAGACAGAGAGAAAGAGAGAGACGGAGAGAGAGAGACAGAGAGAAAGAGAGAGACGGAGAGAGAGACAGAGAGAGAGAGAGAGAGAGAAAGAGAGAGACGGAGAGAGAGAGACAGAGAGAAAGAGAGAGACGGAGAGAGAGACAGAGAGAGAGAGAGACAGAGAGAAAGAGAAGAGACGGAGAGAGAGAGAGACAGAGAGAAAGAGAGAGACGGAGAGAGAGAGACAGAGAGAAAGAGAGAGACGGAGAGAGAGACAGAGAGAGAGAGAGACAGAGAGAAAGAGAAGAGACGGAGAGAGAGACAGAGACAGAGAGAGAGAGAGACAGAGAGAAAGAGAGAGACGGAGAGAGAGAGAGAGAGAGAGAGAGACAGAGACAGAGAGAGAGACAGAGAGAAAGAGAAGAGACGGAGAGAGAGACAGAGACAGAGAGAGAGAGAGACAGAGAGAAAGAGAGAGACAGAGAGAGAGATCAGACATCAACAAGAGAAACACTACTAGTGATGGTACATAAAGACAGAAACAACAAAGCATATAATTTTCCTGATCAAATTAGATTTTCTTTAAAAAATTTTTTAAAAAAAAAAACATAGAAAGTGAATTATAGATCTGTCAATCTCAGTGAAAGCCAGTCTAAGAAGTTACACATCTTTTCTATGCTTTTCGTTCTTAAGTTGAGTTTTTGCGTGTTTTCATTTCGGGTTTTGTACACCAGCCTCAACAGCTGAAAACGTCTTATTTTTGGTTATTGAAAAGATATTTCACAGTGATTTGGATAACGGTTATCTACTCGATACATTGCTTGTTTTGTCACAGAAACTGAAATGAGGCTAACCAGTAGAATTTCAGCAACCAGGAAATTGCACCTTTCAAAATAACAAACTGTCTGTTTAATGCACTGTTCCTGGACCCATAGAGGGCTCTGGTCCTAAGTAGTACACTATACAGGGCAGGGCTCTCCAACCCTGTTTCCTGGACCCCTAGAGGGCTCTGGTCCTAAGTAGTACACTATACAGGGCAGGGCTCTCCAACCCTGTTTCCTGGACCCTAGAGGGCTCTGGTCCTAAGTAGTGCACTATACAGGGCAGGGCTCTCCAACCCTGTTTCCTGGACCCCTAGAGGGCTCTGGTCCCCATACAGGGAGGGCTCTCCAACCCTGTTTCCTGGACCCCTAGAGGGCTCTGGTCCTAAGTAGTGCACTATACAGGGCAGGGCTCTCCAACCCTGTTTCCTGGACCCATAGAGGGCTCTCAACCCTGTTTCCTGGACCCATAGAGGGCTCTCCAACCCTGTTTCCTGGACCCCTAGAGGGCTCTGGTCCTAAGTAGTGCACTATACAGGGCAGGGCTCTCCAACCCTGTTTCCTGGACCCTAGAGGGCTCTGGTCCTAAGTAGTACACTATACAGGGCAGGGCTCTCCAACCCTGTTTCCTGGACCCCAGAGGGCTCTGGTCCTAAGTAGTACACTATACAGGGCAGGGCTCTCCAACCCTGTTTCCTGGACCCCTAGAGGGCTCTGGTCCTAAAGTGCACTATACAGGGCAGGGCTCTCCAACCCTGTTTCCTGGACCCATAGAGGGCTCTCCAACCCTGTTTCCTGGACCCATAGACAACCCTGTTTCCTGGACCCCTAGAGGGCTCTGGTCCTAAGTAGTACACTATACAGGGCAGGGCTCTCCAACCCTGCTTCCTGGACCCCTAGAGGGCTCTGGTCCTAAGTAGTGCACTATACAGGCAGGGCTCTCCAACCCTGTTTTGGACCCATAGAGGCTCTGGTCCTAGTAGTGCACTATACAGGGCAGGGCTCTCCAACCCTGTTTCCTGGACCCAGGCTCTGGTCCTAGTAGTACACTATACAGGCAGGGCTCTCCAATTTCCTGGACCCATAGAGGGCTCTCCAACCCTGTTTCCTGGACCCATAGAGGGCTCTCCAACCCTGCTTCCTGGACCCCTAGAGGGCTCTGGTCCTAAGTAGTGCACTATACAGGGCAGGGCTCTCCAACCCTGTTTCCTGGACCCATAGAGGGCTCTGGTCCTAAGTAGTACACTATACAGGGCAGGGCTCTCCAACCCTGTTTCCTGGACCCATAGAGGGCTCTGGTCCTAAGTAGTGCACTATACAGGGCAGGGCTCTCCAACCCTGTTTCCTGGACCCATAGAGGGCTCTCCAACCCTGTTTCCTGGACCCAGAGGGCTCTCCAACCCTGTTTCCTGGACCCCTAGAGGGCTCTGGTCCTAAGTAGTACACTATACAGGGCAGGGCTCTCCAACCCTGCTTCCTGGACCCCTAGAGGGCTCTGGTCCTAAGTAGTGCACTATACAGGGCAGGGCTCTCCAACCCTGTTTCCTGGACCCATAGAGGGCTCTGGTCCTAAGTAGTGCACTATACAGGGCAGGGCTCTCCAACCCTGTTTCCTGGACCCATAGAGGGCTCTGGTCCTAAGTAGTGCACTATACAGGGCAGGGCTCTCCAAAACCTACAGGAGGGTCTCTCTCTGGGAAACAAGGTTGGGGTTAAAACCTACAGGAGGGTCTCTCTCCAGGAACAAGGTTGGGGTTAAAACCTACAGGAGGGTCTCTCTCCATGAACAGCAGTAAGGTACCAGTGTGGTAGATATTGGACCAGTGGGGTAGATATTGGACCAGGATAGTAGATATTAGACCAGGATGGTAGATATTAGACCAGTATGGTAGATATTGGACCAGGATGGTAGATATTAGACCAGGATGATAGATATTAGACCAGTATGGTAGATATTGGACCAGGATGGTAGATATTAGACCAGGATGGTAGATATTGGACCAGGATGGTAGATACAGTATTAGACCAGGATGGTAGATATTGAACCAGGATAGTAGATATTAGACCAGGATGGTAGATATTGGACCAGGATAGTAGATATTAGACCAGGATGGTAGATATTAGACCAGTATGGTAGATATTGGACCAGGATGGTAGATATTAGACCAGGATGATAGATATTAGACCAGTATGGTAGATATTGGACCAGGATGGTAGATATTAGACCAGGATGGTAGATATTAGACCAGTATGGTAGATATTGGACCAGGGTGGTAGATATTGGACCAGTATGGTAGATATTGGACCAGGATGGTAGATATTAGACCATGATGGTAGATATTAGACCAGGATGGTAGATACTGGACCAGGATGGTAGATATTAGACCAGGATGGTAGATATTAGACCAGGATGGTAGATATTAGACCAGGATGGTAGATATTGGACCAGGATAGTAGATATTAGACCAGTATGGTAGATATTGGACCAGGATGGTAGATATTAGACCAGGATGGTAGATACAGTATTAGACCAGGATGGTAGATACAGTATTAGACCAGGATGGTAGATACAGTATTAGACCAGGATGGTAGATATTGCTCTAGATCCGGTTCAGAGTGTGCAACAGAGTGTCAACTTTAATATGTCCTCCTATATGGAGGACTGTGCAGGGAATAGGGGTGTACTTTTAGCCATAGCCTCTAATGCTAATGCTAATGAGCATGAGCTGAGTTGTCGGATGGCATTTTGCAGCTACGTCACTCTAAACAAACAGTGATCCAGAGATCCAACTCAGTGTGAACAACACAAACAGCAGGCTTCAAGCAGGGCGGGGTGGCGTTCTCTCTCACATACAGTATGTCACCAGGGTTAATGAGAGCACCCCCCACCCCCCACCCCGACACCCCTTCATCTCCTCACATCCTACTGAGACAATTGATTTATTCCAAGTGGAGTCAACAACTACACAGGAAGGAGAACAGACAGCAGAGGTTTGGGAAGGAGGATAGACAGAACAGAAGTTTTGGAGGGAGGACAGACAGCACAGAGGTTCAGGAAGGAGGACAGACAGCACAGAGGTTTGGGAGGGAGGACAGACAGCACAGAGGTTTGGGAGGGAGGACAGACAGCACAGAGGTTTGGGAGGGAGGACAGACAGCACAGAGGTTTGGGAGGGAGGACAGACAGCACAGAGGTTTGGGAGGGAGGACAGACAGCACAGAGGTTTGGGAGGGAGGACAGACAGCACAGAGGTTTGGGAGGGAGGACAGACAGCACAGCGGTTCAGGAAGGAGGACAGGCAGCACAGAGGTTTGGGAGGACAGACAGCACAGAGGTTTGGGAGGGAGGACAGACAGCACAGAGGTTTGGGAGGGAGGACAGACAGCACAGAGTTTCAGGAAGGAGAACAGACAACACAGATGTTCAGGAAGGAGGACAGACAACACAGAGGTTCAGGAAGGAGGACAGACAACACACAGGTTCAGGAAGGAGGACAGACAACACACAGGTTCAGGAAGGAGGACAGACAACACAGAGGATCAGGAAGGAGGACAGACAACACAGAGGTTCAGGAAGGAGGACAGACAACACAGATGTTCAGGAAGGAGGACAGACAACACAGAGGTTCAGGAAGGAGGACAGACAACACACAGGTTCAGAAAGGAGGACAGACAACACAGAGGTTCAGGAAGGAGGACAGACACAGAGGTTCAGGAAGGAGGACAGACACAGAGGTTCAGGAAGGAGGACAGACACAGAGGTTCAGGAAGGAGGACAGACACAGAGGTTCAGGAAGGAGGACAGACACAGAGGTTCAGGAAGGAGGACAGACAACACAGAGGTTCAGGAAGGAGGACAGACAGTACAGAGGTTCAGGAAGGAGACAGACAGACACAGAGGTTCAGGAAGGAAGCAGACAGACACAGAGGTTCAGGAAGGAGGACAGACAACACAGAGGTTCAGGAAGGAGGACAGACACAGAGGTTCAGGAAGGAGAACAGACACAGAGGTTCAGGAAGGAGGACAGACACAGAGGTTCAGGAAGGAGGACAGACAGTACAGAGGTTCAGGAAGGAGGACAGACACACAGGTTCAGGAAGGAGGACAGATACAGAGGTTCAGGAAGGAGAACAGACACAGAGGTTCAGGAAGGAGGACAGACAACACAGAGGTTCAGGAAGGAGGACAGACACAGAGGTTCAGGAAGGAGGACAGACACAGAGGTTCAGGAAGGAGGACAGACACACAGGTTCAGGAAGGAGGACAGACAGTACAGAGGTTCAGGAAGGAGGACAGACACACAGGTTCAGGAAGGAGGACAGACAACACACAGGTTCCAAAATGGAGATGTTTTCTTTCATTTGAAGTTTGAGTATTCCGCTCTTATCTCCCTCTGCTGAGCTGCTTGTTTATGTTTACAGCAGTACTTGTTATTGTTGTTGTTCACTGCTGCTGTTGTTTTCTCATAATGCATTTGCATATTTCCCAAGGTGCACAGGGATCCAGACAATGGAGCATGGAGGATGTTGAAAGGATGTTGATGCGGATGACATTGGAGGAGATGGGGTTGAGGAGGAGAGGAGAGGGGAGGGAGGAGGGAGGAGAGGAGAGAGGGGGTTGAGGAGGAGAGGAGAGGGGGTTGAGGAGGAGAGGAGAGGGGGAGAGGAAAACATCTGCAGGGATTGAGGAGGAGGACCGAGGGAGGAAAGGAGAGGGATTCGATGGGACCGAGGGAGGAGAGGAGAGGGATTCGATAGGACCGAGGGAGGAGAGGAGAGGGGAAACATCTGGAGGGATTGATAGGACCGAGGGAGGAGAGGAGAGGGATTCGATAGGGAGGGGAGGAGAGGAGAGGGGAGGGGGAACATCTGGAGGGATTCGATAGGACCGAGGGAGGAGAAGAGAGGGATTCTAGTCTCTAAACAGATTTAATCATTACTGAGCTAATCAGAAGTATTTCCCTGGGTGTGTGAGGGGTGGGTGAGTGGGTGGGTAGTGGGTTAAACAGAGTTGGGTCATTAGGTGGGCTAATCGGGTGGGTAGCGGGTGGGTGAGCGGGTGGGTGAGTGGGTGGGTGAGCGGGTGGGTGAGTGGGTGGGTGAGCGGGTGGAAAAGAGTGGAGGGGGATGACTAAAATTTCACACAACACAGAGAACATCAGGACATCTCCATAAGGGAGTTCCTATCCTTTCAAGTCCTGAGGTCATATGTCTTCATTACAGTAGCACCGTACCTTAGTAAGGCTCTCAATGACATCCATGCCAAGCTTAATGGAACAAACTAGGGGCCCTATCGGCATCCATGCCAAGCTTAATGGAACAAACTAGGGGCCCTATCGGCATCCATGCCAGGCTTAATGGAACAAACTAGGGGCCCTATCGGCATCCATGCCAGGCTTAATGGAACAAACTAGGGGCCCTATCGGCATCCATGCCAAGCTTAATGGAACAAACTAGGGGCCCTATCGGCATCCATGCCAAGCTTAATGGAACAAACTAGGGGCCCTATCGGCATCCATGCCAAGCTTAATGGAACAAACTAGGGGCCCTATCGGCATCCATGCCAAGCTTAATGGAACAAACTAGGGGCCCTATCGGCATCCATGCCAAGCTTAATGGAACAAACTAGGGGCCCTATCGGCATCCATGCCAGGCTTTAATGGAACAAACTAGGGGCCCTATCGGCATCCATGCCAAGCTTAATGGAACAAACTAGGGGCCCTATCGGCATCCATGCCAAGCTTAATGGAACAAACTAGGGGCCCTATCGGCATCCATGCCAGGCTTAATGGAACAAACTAGGGGCCCTATCGGCATCCATGCCAAGCTTAATGGAACAAACTAGGGGCCCTATCGGCATCCATGCCAAGCTTAATGGAACAAACTAGGGGCCCTATCGGCATCCATGCCAAGCTTAATGGAACAAACTAGGGGCCCTATCGGCATCCATGCCAAGCTTAATGGAACAAACTAGGGGCCCTATCGGCATCCATGCCAAGCTTAATGGAACAAACTAGGGGCCCTATCGGCATCCATGCCAGGCTTAATGGAACAAACTAGGGGCCCTATCGGCATCCATGCCAAGCTTAATGGAACAAACTAGGGGCCCTATCGGCATCCATGCCAAGCTTAATGGAACAAACTAGGGGCCCTATCGGCATCCATGCCAAGCTTAATGGAACAAACTAGGGGCCCTATCAGCATCCATGCCAAGCTTAATGGAACAAACTAGGGGCCCTATCGGCATCCATGCCAAGCTTAATGGAACAAACTAGGGGCCCTATCGGCATCCATGCCAAGCTTAATGGAACAAACTAGGGGCCCTATCGGCATCCATGCCAGGCTTTATGGAACAAACTAGGGGCCCTATCGGGCCTTGGACTTGAACTGCTGAAAAGATAAACAATGTTTATGAAGGTGAACAAAATAAAGGTGAACTCACGTATTTCCCAGGAGGGTTTGTTTCCACAGCTCCAATTAAAGAGCTAGACTCCCAATTAGCTAAACCACACACACACACTCCTACGGAAGCCCCATGGGGCCAAAACTAGCTACAGACAGTCAGGGTGAGCTCGCTCGGTCTGACATAACACACACTATAGATAAAAGAAAGCCATCGTCTTAAATAGATCGGACTATAAGGTTAAAGGCCTGTGTACACTACGTTCCTTGTCTGTTAATGATGAAAGTAAAACTACAGCTAATTAGTCCTTGAAACCGATGAAACATACACTATGTTTTACTGTCCAAGGGCCGTTTGTCCGGTTGCCTCACTAAAACCAATAGGAGATAGGAGGTTTCTGCACTATGGGCCATTGTGGCTCAGACAAGACTCACTAATGGAATCAAAACCCCCATTGTCCTTTAAATAAACAACACTATTAGGTTGTAGATGCATTCAGAACCTTTTGGATCATTTCAGCCAGTCAATTCAGCCAGTCAATTCAGCCAGTCAATTCAGCCAGTCATTTCAGCCAGTCAATTCAGCCAGTCATTTCAGCCAGTCAATTCAGCCAGTCAATTCAGCCAGTCAATTCAGCCAGTCATTTCAGCCAGTCAATTCAGCCAGTCAATTCAGCCAGTCATTTCAGCCAGTCAATTCAGCCAGTCAATTCAGCCAGTCAATTCAGCCAGTCAATTCAGCCAGTCATTCCAGACAGTCAATTCAGCCAGTCAATTCAGCCAGTCAATTCAGCCAGTCATTTCAGCCAGTCATTTCAGCCAGTCAATTCAGCCAGTCAATTCAGCCAGTCAATTCAGCCAGTCAATTCAGCCAGTCATTTCAGCCAGTCATTTCAGCCAGTCATTTCAGCCAGTCAATTCAGCCAGTCATTTCAGCCAGTCAATTCAGCCAGTCATTTCAGCCAGTCATTTCAGCCAGTCAATTCAGCCAGTCATTTCAGCCAGTCATTTCAGCCAGTCATTTCAGCCAGTCAATTCAGCCAGTCAATTCAGCCAGTCATTCCAGACAGTCAATTCAGCCAGTCAATTCAGCCAGTCAATTCAGCCAGTCAATTCAGCCAGTCATTTCAGCCAGTCATTTCAGCCAGTCAATTCAGCCAGTCAATTCAGCCAGTCAATTCAGCCAGTCAATTCAGCCAGTCATTTCAGCCAGTCATTTCAGCCAGTCATTTCAGCCAGTCAATTCAGCCAGTCATTTCAGCCAGTCAATTCAGCCAGTCATTTCAGCCAGTCATTTCAGCCAGTCAATTCAGCCAGTCATTTCAGCCAGTCATTTCAGCCAGTCATTTCAGCCAGTCAATTCAGCCAGTCAATTCAGCCAGTCAATTCAGCCAGTCATTTCAGCCAGTCAATTCAGCCAGTCATTTCAGCCAGTCATTTCAGCCAGTCAATTCAGCCAGTCATTTCAGCCAGTCATTTCAGCCAGTCAATTCAGCCAGTCAATTCAGCCAGTCAATTCTGCCAGTCAATTCAGCCAGTCAATTCAGCCAGTCAATTCAGCCAGTCAATTCAGCCAGTCATTTCAGCCAGTCATTTCAGCCAGTCATTTCAGCCAGTCAATTCAGCCAGTCATTTCAGCCAGTCATTTGAAATAAATAAAATAAATAGTATTTCCTGTGTTGTTGTCATTGATCCCGTGTGATAAATGCTACGCGTTCTGCAACTTGGATGACATGATAACAACTTAGAAATTTGCGTGATTATGTTACGAATACAATTTGTGCACGATGTTATGAATAATTAGGCTTAAGATGCCAGAGTTCATGTTTTAGTTAAATGTCCTGTCAGTGTTGGTTAAATGTCCTGTCTGTGTATTGCACAGTAGAGTGTATGATAACTATCCTGTCTGTGTATTGTAATTAATGTCCTGCGTGTGTTGTACAGTAAGATGTCCTGTCTGTGTATTGTACAGTAGAGTGTGTTTAATGTCCTGTCTGTGTATTGTACAGTAGAGTGTGTTTAATGTCCTGTCTGTGTATTGTACAGTAGAGTGTATGATAACTACCCTGTCTGTGTATTGTACAGTAGAGTGTATGATAACTATCCTGTCTGTGTATTGTACAGTAGAGTGTATGATAACTATCCTGTCTGTGTATTGTACAGTAGAGTGTATGATAACTATCCTGTCTGTGTATTGTACAGTAGAGTGTGTTAAATGTCCTGTCTGTGTATTGTACAGTAGAGTGTGTTAAATGTCCTGTCTGTGTATTGTACAGTCCAGTATGTGTCTATTATCACTGTTCTTAGCATCAGCCTTCTCTACTTCATGGCTAATGTGATTAGCATGACAATTATAAGTAACATCAACTGTTCCGGAACATAGACATGTCTTATATGGGCAGAAAGCTTAAATTCTTGTTAATCTAACTGCACTGTCCAATTTACAGTAGCGATCACAGTGAAAAAACACCACGCTGTTGTTTGAAGAGAGCGCACAACAACAACAACAAAAATATGTTTTATTTATTTCACCTTAATTAAATAACACGAAACACCTCCTGGATGACAACACAGAACACAACGATATCCTCGTGTAAAAGCATTGAGCCCTATAAAACCCTATTCCCTATATAGTACACTACTTTAGACCAGAGCCCTATAGAACCCTATTCCCTATATAGTACACTACTTTACACCAGAGCCCTATAGAACCCTATTCCCTATATAGTGCACTACTTTAAACCAGAGCCCTATAGAACCCTATTCCCTATATAATGCACTACTTTAGACCAGAGCCCTATAGAACCCTATTCCCTATATAGTGCACTACTTTAGACCAGAGCCCTATAGAACCCTATTCCCTATATAGTGCACTACTTTAAACCAGAGCCCTATAGAACCCTATTCCCTATATAGTACACTACTTTAGACCAGAGCCCTATAGAACCATATTCCCTATATAGTGCACTACTTTAGACCAGAGCCCTATAGAACCCTATTCCCTATGTAGTACACTACTTTAGACCAGAGCCCTATAGAACCCTATTCCCTATTTAGTGCACTACTTTAGACCAGAGCCCTATAGAACCCTATTCCCTATGTAGTACACTACTTTAGACCAGGGCCCTATAGAACCCTATTCCCTATGTAGTGCACTACTTTAGACCAGAGCCCTATAGAACCCTACTCCCTATATATAGTGCACTACTTTAGACCAGAGCCCTATAGAACCCTATTCCCTATAAATAGTACACTACTTTAGACCAGAGCCCTATAGAACCCTACTCCTATATATAGTGCACTACTTTAGACCAGAGCCCTATAGAACCATATTCCCTATACAGTGCACTACTTTAGACCAGAGCCCTATAGAACCCTATTCCCTACATAGTGCACTACTTTAGACCAGAGCCCTATAGAACCCTATTCCCTATGTAGTGCACTACGTTAGACCAGAGCCCTATAGAACCCTATTCCCTATATATAGTGCACTACTTTAGACCAGAGCCCTATAGAACCCTATTCCCTATGTAGTGCACTACTTTAGACCAGAGCCCTATAGAACCCTACTCCCTATATATAGTGCACTACTTTAGACCAGAGCCCTATAGAACCCTATTCCCTATAAATAGTACACTACTTTAGACCAGAGCCCTATAGAACCCTATTCCCCTATATAGTGCACTACTTTAGACCAGAGCCCTATAGAACCATATTCCCTATACAGTGCACTACTTTAGACCAGAGCCCTATAGAACCCTATTCCCTACATAGTGCACTACTTTAGACCAGAGCCCTATAGAACCCTATTCCCTATATAGTGCACTACTTTAGACCAGAGCCCTATAGAACCCTATTCCCTATGTAGTGCACTGCGTTAGACCAGAGCCCTATAGAACCCTATTCCCTATATAGTGTACTACTTTAGACCAGAGCCCTATAGAACCCTATTCCCTATATAGTGCACTACTTTAGACCAGAGCCCGAAAGAACCATATTCCCTATATATAGTGCACTACTTTAGACCAGAGCCCTATAGAACCCTATTCCCTATATAGTGCACTACTTTAGACCAGAGCCCTATAGAACCCTATTCCCTACATAGTGCACTACTTTAGACCAGAGCCCTATAGAACCCTATTCCCTATATAGTGCACTACTTTAGACCAGGGCCCTATAGAACCCTATTCCCTATATAGTGCACTACTTTAGACCAGAGCCCTATAGAACCCTATTCCCTATATAGTACACTACTTTAGACCAGAGCCCTATAGAACCCTATTCCCTATATAGTGCACTACTTTAGACCAGAGCCCTATAGAACCCTATTCCCTATATAGTGCACTACTTTAGACCAGAGCCCTATAGAACCCTATTCCCTATGTAGTACACTACTTTAGACCAGAGCCCTATAGAACCCTATTCCCTATTTAGTGCACTACTTTAGACCAGAGCCCTATAGAACCCTATTCCCTATGTAGTACACTACTTTAGACCAGGGCCCTATAGAACCCTATTCCCTATGTAGTGCACTACTTTAGACCAGAGCCCTATAGAACCCTATTCCCTATATATAGTGCACTACTTTAGACCAGAGCCCTATAGAACCCTATTCCCTATAAATAGTACACTACTTTAGACCAGAGCCCTATAGAACCCTACTCCCTATATATAGTGCACTACTTTAGACCAGAGCCCTATAGAACCATATTCCCTATACAGTGCACTACTTTAGACCAGAGCCCTATAGAACCCTATTCCCTACATAGTGCACTACTTTAGACCAGAGCCCTATAGAACCCTATTCCCTATGTAGTGCACTGCGTTAGACCAGAGCCATATAGAACCCTATTCCCTATATATAGTGCACTACTTTAGACCAGAGCCCTATAGAACCCTATTCCCTATGTAGTGCACTACTTTAGACCAGAGCCCTATAGAACCCTACTCCCTATATATAGTGCACTACTTTAGACCAGAGCCCTATAGAACCCTATTCCCTATAAATAGTACACTACTTTAGACCAGAGCCCTATAGAACCCTACTCCCTATATATAGTGCACTACTTTAGACCAGAGCCCTATAGAACCATATTCCCTATACAGTGCACTACTTTAGACCAGAGCCCTATAGAACCCTATTCCCTACATAGTGCACTACTTTAGACCAGAGCCCTATAGAACCCTATTCCCTATATAGTGCACTACTTTAGACCAGAGCCCTATAGAACCCTATTCCCTATGTAGTGCACTGCGTTAGACCAGAGCCCTATAGAACCCTATTCCCTATATAGTGTACTACTTTAGACCAGAGCCCTATAGAACCCTATTCCCTATATAGTGCACTACTTTAGACCAGAGCCCGAAAGAACCATATTCCCTATATATAGTGCACTACTTTAGACCAGAGCCCTATAGAACCCTATTCCCTATATAGTGCACTACTTTAGACCAGAGCCCTATAGAACCCTATTCCCTACATAGTGCACTACTTTAGACCAGAGCCCTATAGAACCCTATTCCCTATATAGTGCACTACTTTAGACCAGGGCCCTATAGAACCCTATTCCTATATAGTGCACTACGTTAGACCAGAGCCCTATAGAACCCTATTCCCTATATAGTACACTACTTTAGACCAGAGCCCTATAAAACCCTATTCCCTATATAGTGCACTACTTTAGACCAGAGCCCTATAGAACCCTATTCCCTATATAGTGCACTACTTTAGACCAGGGCCCTATAGAACCCTATTCCCTATATAGTGCACTACGTTAGACCAGAGCCCTATAGAACCCTATTCCCTATATAGTACACTACTTTAGACCAGAGCCCTATAAAACCCTATTCCCTATATAGTGCACTACTTTACACCAGAGCCCTATAGAACCCTATTCCCTATTTAGTGCACTACTTTAGACCAGAGCCCTATAGAACCCTATTCCCTATATAGTGCACTACTTTAGACCAGAGCCCTATAGAACCCTATTCCCTATATAGTACACTACTTTAGACCAGAGCCCTATAGAACCCTATTCCCTATATAGTGCACTACTTTACACCAGAGCCCTATAGAACCCTATTCCCTATATAGTGCACTACTTTAGACCAGAGCCCTATAGAACCCTATTCCCTATATAGTGCACTACTTTAGACCAGAGCCCTATAGAACCCTATTCCCTATATAGTGCACTACTTTAGACCAGAGCCCTATAGAACCCTATTCCCTATATAGTGCACTACTTTAGACCAGAGCCCTATAGAACCCTATTCCCTATATAGTACACTACTTTAGACCAGAGCCCTATAGAACCCTATTCCCTATATAGTGCACTACTTTAGACCCTATTCCCTATATAGTGCACTACTTTAGACCAGGGCCCTATAGAACCCTATTCCCTATTTAGTGCACTACTTTAGACCAGAGCCCTATAGAACCCTATTCCCTATGTAGTACACTACTTTTTAGACCAGGGCCCTATAGAACCCTATTCCCTATGTAGTACACTACTTTAGACCAGACCCTATAGAACCCTATTCCTATGTAGTACACTACTTTAGACCAGAGCCCTATAGAACCCTATTCCCTATATATAGTGCACTACTTTAGACCAGAGCCCTATAGAACCCTATTCCCTATATAGTGCACTACTTTAGACCAGAGCCCTGTAGAACCCTACTCCCTATATATAGTGCACTACTTTAGACCAGAGCCCTATAGAACCCTATTCCCTATAAATAGTACACTACTTTAGACCAGAGCCCTATAGACCCTACCCTATAGTGCACTACAGAACCCTATTCCTATGTAGTACACTACTTTAGACCAGGGCCCTATAGAACCCTATTCCCTATGTAGTGCACTACTTTAGACCAGAGCCCTATAGAACCCTATTCCCTATATATAGTGCACTACTTTAGACCAGAGCCCTATAGAACCCTATTCCCTATAAATAGTACACTACTTTAGACCAGAGCCCTATAGAACCCTATTCCCTATATATAGTGCACTACTTTAGACCAGAGCCCTATAGAACCATATTCCCTATACAGTGCACTACTTTAGACCAGAGCCCTATAGAACCCTATTCCCTACATAGTGCACTACTTTAGACCAGAGCCCTATAGAACCCTATTCCCTATGTAGTGCACTGCGTTAGACCAGAGCCCTATAGAACCCTATTCCCTATATATAGTGCACTACTTTAGACCAGAGCCCTATAGAACCCTATTCCCTATGTAGTGCACTACTTTAGACCAGAGCCCTATAGAACCCTACTCCCTATATATAGTGCACTACTTTAGACCAGAGCCCTATAGAACCCTATTCCCTATAAATAGTACACTACTTTAGACCAGAGCCCTATAGAACCCTATTCCCTATATATAGTGCACTACTTTAGACCAGAGCCCTATAGAACCATATTCCCTATACAGTGCACTACTTTAGACCAGAGCCCTATAGAACCCTATTCCCTACATAGTGCACTACTTTAGACCAGAGCCCTATAGAACCCTATTCCCTATATAGTGCACTACTTTAGACCAGAGCCCTATAGAACCCTATTCCCTATGTAGTGCACTGCGTTAGACCAGAGCCCTATAGAACCCTATTCCCTATATAGTGTACTACTTTAGACCAGAGCCCTATAGAACCCTATTCCCTATATAGTGCACTACTTTAGACCAGAGCCCTAAAGAACCATATTCCCTATATATAGTGCACTACTTTAGACCAGAGCCCTATAGAACCCTATTCCCTATATAGTGCACTACTTTAGACCAGAGCCCTATAGAACCCTATTCCCTACATAGTACAATACTTTAGACCAGAGCCCTATAGAACCCTATTCCCTATATAGTTACTTTAGACCAGGGCCCTATAGAACCCTATTCCCTATATAGTGCACTACTTTAGACCAGAGCCCTATAGAACCCTATTCCCTATATAGTACACTACTTTAGACCAGAGCCCTATAAAACCCTATTCCCTATATAGTGCACTACTTTAGACCAGAGCCCTATAGAACCCTATTCCCTATATAGTGCACTACTTTAGACCAGGGCCCTATAGAACCCTATTCCCTATATAGTGCACTACTTTAGACCAGAGCCCTATAGAACCCTATTCCTATATAGTACACTACTTTAGACCAGAGCCCTATAAAACCCTATTCCCTATATAGTGCACTACTTTACACCAGAGCCCTATAGAACCCTATTCCTATTTAGTGCACTACTTTAGACCAGAGCCCTATAGAACCCTATTCCCTATATAGTGCACTACTTTAGACCAGAGCCCTATAGAACCCTATTCCCTATATAGTACACTACTTTAGACCAGAGCCCTATAGAACCCTATTCCCTATATAGTGCACTACTTTACACCAGAGCCCTATAGAACCCTATTCCCTATTTAGTGCACTACTTTAGACCAGAGCCCTATAGAACCCTATTCCCTATATAGTGCACTACTTTAGACCAGAGCCCTATAGAACCCTATTCCCTATATAGTGCACTACTTTAGACCAGAGCCCTATAGAACCCTATTCCTATATAGTGCACTACTTTAGACCAGAGCCCTATAGAACCCTATTCCCTATATAGTACACTACTTTAGACCAGAGCCCTATAGAACCCTATTCCCTATATAGTGCACTACTTTAGACCAGAGCCCTATAGAACCCTATTCCCTATGTAGTACACTACTTTAGACCAGAGCCCTATAGAACCCTATTCCTATTTAGTGCACTACTTTAGACCAGAGCCCTATAGAACCCTATTCCCTATGTAGTACACTACTTTAGACCAGGGCCCTATAGAACCCTATTCCCTATGTAGTACACTACTTTAGACCAGACCCTATAGAACCCTATTCCCTATGTAGTACACTACTTTAGACCAGAGCCCTATAGAACCCTATTCCCTATATATAGTGCACTACTTTAGACCAGAGCCCTATAGAACCCTATTCCCTATATAGTGCACTACTTTAGACCAGAGCCCTATAGAACCATATTCCCTATACAGTGCACTACTTTAGACCAGAGCCCTATAGAACCCTATTCCCTACATAGTGCACTACTTTAGACCAGAGCCCTATAGAACCCTATTCCCTATGTAGTGCACTGCGTTAGACCAGAGCCCTATAGAACCCTATTCCTATATATAGTGCACTACTTTAGACCAGAGCCCTATAGAACCCTATTCCCTATGTAGTGCACTACTTTAGACCAGAGCCCTATAGAACCCTATTCCTATATAGTGCACTACTTTAGACCAGAGCCCTATAGAACCCTATTCCCTATAAATAGTACACTACTTTAGACCAGAGCCCTATAGAACCCTACTCCCTATATATAGTGCACTACTTTAGACCAGAGCCCTATAGAACCATATTCCTATACAGTGCACTACTTTAGACCAGAGCCCTATAGAACCCTATTCCCTACATAGTGCACTACTTTAGACCAGAGCCCTATAGAACCCTATTCCCTATGTAGTGCACTGCGTTAGACCAGAGCCCTATAGAACCCTATTCCCTATATATAGTGCACTACTTTAGACCAGAGCCCTATAGAACCCTATTCCCTATGTAGTGCACTACTTTAGACCAGAGCCCTATAGAACCCTACTCCCTATATATAGTGCACTACTTTAGACCAGAGCCCTATAGAACCCTATTCCCTATAAATAGTACACTACTTTAGACCAGAGCCCTATAGAACCCTACTCCCTATATATAGTGCACTACTTTAGACCAGAGCCCTATAGAACCATATTCCCTATACAGTGCACTACTTTAGACCAGAGCCCTATAGAACCCTATTCCCTACATAGTGCACTACTTTAGACCAGAGCCCTATAGAACCCTATTCCCTATATAGTGCACTACTTTAGACCAGAGCCCTATAGAACCCTATTCCCTATAGTGCAGTTAGACCAGAGCCCTATAGAACCCTATTCCTATATAGTGTACTACTTTAGACCAGAGCCCTATAGAACCCTATTCCCTATATAGTGCACTACTTTAGACCAGAGCCCGAAAGAACCATATTCCCTATATATAGTGCACTACTTTAGACCAGAGCCCTATAGAACCCTATTCCCTATATAGTGCACTACTTTAGACCAGAGCCCTATAGAACCCTATTCCCTACATAGTACAATACTTTAGACCAGAGCCCTATAGAACCCTATTCCTATATAGTGCACTACTTTAGACCAGGGCCCTATAGAACCTATTCCCTATATAGTGCACTACGTTAGACCAGAGCCCTATAGAACCCTATTCCCTATATAGTACACTACTTTAGACCAGAGCCCTATAAAACCCTATTCCCTATATAGTGCACTACTTTACACCAGAGCCCTATAGAACCCTATTCCCTATTTAGTGCACTACTTTAGACCAGAGCCCTATAGAACCCTATTCCCTATATAGTGCACTACGTTAGACCAGAGCCCTATAGAACCCTATTCCCTATATAGTACACTACTTTAGACCAGAGCCCTATAAAACCCTATTCCCTATATAGTGCACTACTTTACACCAGAGCCCTATAGAACCCTATTCCCTATTTAGTGCACTACTTTAGACCAGAGCCCTATAGAACCCTATTCCCTATATAGTGCACTACTTTAGACCAGAGCCCTATAGAACCCTATTCCTATATAGTACACTACTTTAGACCAGAGCCCTATAGAACCCTATTCCCTATATAGTGCACTACTTTAGACCAGAGCCCTATAGAACCCTATTCCCTATTTAGTGCACTACTTTAGACCAGAGCCCTATAGAACCCTATTCCCTATATAGTGCACTACTTTAGACCAGAGCCCTATAGAACCCTATTCCCTATATATAGTGCACTACTTTAGACCAGAGCCCTATAGAACCCTATTCCCTATTTAGTGCACTACTTTAGACCAGAGCCCTATAGAACCCTATTCCCTATATAGTACACTACTTTAGACCAGAGCCCTATAGAACCCTATTCCCTATATAGTGCACTACTTTAGACCAGACCCTATAGAACCCTATTCCCTATGTAGTACACTACTTTAGACCAGAGCCCTATAGAACCCTATTCCCTATTTAGTGCACTACTTTAGACCAGAGCCCTATAGAACCCTATTCCCTATAGTGCACTACTTTAGACCAGGGCCCTATAGAACCCTATTCCCTATGTAACCCTTTAGACCAGACCCTATAGAACCCTATTCCTATGTAGTACACTACTTTAGACCAGAGCCCTATAGAACCCTATTCCCTATATATAGTGCACTACTTTAGACCAGAGCCCTATAGAACCCTATTCCCTATATAGTGCACTACTTTAGACCAGAGCCCTATAGAACCATATTCCCTATACAGTGCACTACTTTAGACCAGAGCCCTATAGAACCCTATTCCTACATAGTGCACTACTTTAGACCAGAGCCCTATAGAACCCTATTCCTATGTAGTGCACTGCGTTAGACCAGAGCCCTATAGAACCCTATTCCCTATATATAGTGCACTACTTTAGACCAGAGCCCTATAGAACCCTATTCCCTATGTAGTGCACTACTTTAGACCAGAGCCCTATAGAACCCTACTCCCTATATATAGTGCACTACTTTAGACCAGAGCCCTATAGAACCCTATTCCCTATAAATAGTACACTACTTTAGACCAGAGCCCTATAGAACCCTACTCCCTATATAGTGCACTACTTTAGACCAGAGCCCTATAGAACCATATTCCCTATACAGTGCACTACTTTAGACCAGAGCCCTATAGAACCCTATTCCCTAC